>NW_026879810.1:0-28243 GCF_032173495.1 Musca vetustissima | reverse complement strand
TGGGGACTATTGTCTGGATAGGAACGATGGCGTATTTGATCTGACGTTGAAGTTGTCAGATGAACTTCAATATTATGATTCGCGTTGTTGTTGTTGTTGTTCGCGTTACCGTGATGTGCCACGGCAATGGTATTAAAACGGGCGTTCGATATTACACCTTTATGTGGAGCGGAAGCGACCGGTATACCAGCGTTACGCGACGTTAATAAGTTGCTAGTGACACTTGCCGTCGTCAATGAATCTTCTGCGTCGTTACGGGTAACTGGCGATAGCTTTCTTCTTCTTCCGGCCGTCGAAGCGGTGTTGTTTCACTCCACAAACTATACATTACATATTCAATAGATATGTGACAGTAGCAAATTTTGTTAAAATCTATAAGTGGATAGGCAAATATGTAGAACGTTTATAAAGTTTTTTGTTTTCTAAAACTTTTACCTATTGATAAATTGATGAGAAACACGCAATGTTATTTTGCGTATGTAGTTACAAAACCAAAATGTGTGTAAAATTTGGCAAAGCTATGTTCTTGTATAAAATGTAGGTAATAAAAAATATATTTTAATGGGAATTATTAAGCAAATATAAAATATTTTATTTATTGGCATATACTTACAACAAAATAAAAAGAAATATGAAAGTGATGTAGTTCAATATCTAATATATTTGCAATCACAAATAGAGAATGAATTTTGTAAAGTATTTTTTTTTTAATTTTTTGTTATTTATATAATATTTTTGAAGACAACTAGGAATGCAGATTTTTATAGTATATTTTTCAAAGATCAATAAAAACTTGAATGGTTTAAATATCATGTTTCCTGGTCCGCAACAAGCTTCGATTTTTAATGATAATTTTTTAAGGGACATTGCAATCACGGATTTTTTTAAGAGGCTTCCCTTTTTTTAAGGAATATTACCAATAGAAGCGAGGAGTTTTTTAAAAAATATTTTTCAAGTGCCATTAGAAGTCGGGATTTTGTAAAGAATATTTTTTAAGCACCAATAGAAGCGTGGATGTTTTTCAGGAATCTATAGAATCGGTGATTTATTAAAGAAAACGTTTTAAGTCCAAGCTAAACGTAATTTTTTTAATTTTTTGAGGTACAATCAAAGTTAGCATTTTTTGCAGAATATGCTTTCCAGGGGAGCATTGGAAGCTTAGAATTTTTAAAGAATATTTGAAGCGTGAAAGTGTAAAAATATATTAAACATTTGAATTTTTACGTTTTTACTTTTCAAGGACCATTCGAAACAAACACTTTTAAAGAATGTTTTTGGCACCTATACAAGTGTTGATTTTTTTTAAGGAATATTTTTTAAAGAACTGTTTGAAACATGGATTCCTTACATAAAATTTGTTCAAGGACCATTAGGATTTTTATAAAAAAAAATAAAAAAATAAGGGCCGGAAGAATGGTTGAAGTACAAAAAATGTGTATATTTTAAAGAATATTTTTATCAGATTCCAGGAGGGATTTTAAGGATATTTTTGTCAGTTTTTTTATAACTTAGTTGAGGAGGGGATTTTAAAGAATAGTCTTTTTCAAAGTCTAGTAAAGAAATTATAAGAAATATATTTTTCATGTACCCCTTGAGGATTTGATTTTTTGTGGTGCAGGACGAACAGTAATGAATCTCAGAAAATCGGTTCAGATTTATATATGGCTCCCATATATATTTTCGTCCGATTTTATGTAAATGGTGGACCTATAATATTTTTTGGATTGTACGAAAATTGGCATAGCGAACTCAATTAAATCTAGAATTATGTGTGAAACGGTTGTCTTTTTAGAACCCTTGTCAACTTATGACGTTTCGCCGTTGGCTCATCATGCATGTTGGGCAATGTGGCTTACAAATGCCATTACTTGGTATGTTCTATTCATTTCGAATATTGTTGTGAAATTGCATCTACGAATTAATATCAACCGTGTTCGGACATTTGGAATAACACCAAAACATCCATTTTCAGAGCAGATTTTTCTTGTAGTGCCGGACTTTTTTCCATACAGACTACAATATTTTTTCTTCTATGGTATACAACCGCATATTGTGCAGCCTTAGGAATATAACGATGCACTATGTCGCGAGTTCATATAAACAGCGGCCAAAAATAGAAGAAGTTATCGTAAGTTAATGAAATTTGGTACATGTGCTTATTATTGGCCTAAAGAGCAACTGCCAAAAAATTTGATAGATCGGACCAAGATTTCGTATACCTCCCATACAATGGGTCTTGAGAATGTCACCCTTTTTGGCCTATAAAATCTTTAATATTCAAACAAATTCAATGAAAATTGGCAATTTACATTTAATTAGGCCTCTAAAGCAACTGACCAAAAACTGGGTAGATTGGGCCAAGATTTGATATACCTCCCATACGAAGGGTCTTGAAAAATCCGCTTTTTGGACCTATAAATTTTTTATATTCATCCAAATTGCTGAAAAATTTTCATGTCTTCTTCCAAATTACATCAAATTTGGGCGAAGAAAGTAATAGGTGCTGTAATTTAGTTGTTGGCCCATATTTCAGGTACCTACTATACCAAAAGTCCCTAAAAATGTAACTTTCTGTACTATAAAATCGTTATATGCAGCTAAATTAAGTATAGTAGTTTTATTTTCGTTTTTTTATTATAATAAAATATTTGATATACTTTAGTTACTAATAAATTACTTTTTTATCATTCACAAAATTTTCAAAACACACATCAGAGATATATATAAAATATTGTCTTCCCAAATGTACGATTTAGTATTATCCACGTTATAATCTCGGGCCTTTACTTTATGGCTGTTTAAGGATATTACAAGGTTTATTATATTACAAAATTCTAAATATCCTTATTTAACTCGGCTTTAACAAAAGTTTGGGCTGCTACTAATTATTTGTTGGCATGACTTGTTAGCATCTTGTGAAAGTCGCTCAAAAGGTATTGTACTGCACTTTGCATATCCCATGCCATGAACTAATATTTTTCTGTATGAACTTTCCACAAATGTAATTCATGTGCGACATCTAAATTTAGATTATAAGATTATGTCTCAAATGATCTGATAAATAAGTATAATCTTCAAACTGACTGAAAATTTATTTAAAAGCTATATTTTACAACCAATTCTCCCATATCTTCGCTTCGAATAACGTTTTTACCACTTAATTGCAAATTTTATGTAAAATATTGTCTTATTTCTATGTTCTGAATACATATTCTCCTTCCTATTTGACCCTCAATAACTTATTTAATTGTATACATAACATATTTGACCATTCGCTTCTAACCATTTCATGAATATGCCATATTTTTTAATAAGGTTGTCACCAAAAAAGTTAAATAACTCTTAGGCCCGCAGGACTCCGCAGCTAATTTTTTTTATTCCTTAAATAACACACTTTTCACCACTCAAATAAAAAAAATTAGAGCTAGCCTTTTTTAAACTTTTTTTTCTGCTCCACTAATTTCAAAATTTGTTTTAAAAATTTGATGAACTAAGTACTACAAGTGTGGACGACTGTATACACCATATGATATCTATATACATACAAACTAAAGCGAATCCTAGTTTTTACACCCGCAGCAACCAAAATAAATACTTTTATAATAACCGTTAATTTGAATATTCAAATATTTGAGCATCAGAAAAACATACCCATTTTTCGAAAATATGGTAAAAAATCAGTTTATAAATAATTATCAGATTTGAACCTTTGTAGAGGCAAAACTACTTAACATATCGATATAAAATTTCATAGTTATTCTAATTGGAGTGTTTTCTATCAATCCTCATCAAAAAATTTGTCCTCCGTGGTACTTGGTTTTGACCATTTTTGGCCGCGGTCGTGACACTGTGCGATGTGACTTTGAACGCTAAAGTGCCGGATCACAATCAGATGTCATGGGAACCAAAGTTCAAACCTCAGTCGCGCTCAAACTGAATTTTTGGTTTTTACTTACTGACTTAGCTGGCTTGTGAAAGAATTTCCGTTCCATAGCCGATCTTAAAACATATTTCCAGGCGCGTCGGTCTTTTGCGCATTTTTTCCACAAGGCATGGTTCGCTTTTATTTGCCTTTTGATCTGAGCATCTTCATCCATTCTCACAACAGGACCTAGCCAGATACAATTCATATATTCACAATCTACAATCAGGTCGATCTAGCAATCTACGCAGATCGACCTGATGTGACTTTGAACGCTAAAGTACCGGATCACAATCAGATGTCATGGGAACCAAGGTTCAAACCTCAGTCGCGCTCGAACTGAATTTTTGGTTTTTACTTACTGACTTAGCTGGCTTGTGACAGAACTTTCGTTCCATGAGCCGAGCTTAAGACGCGTCGGTCTTTTGTGCAGTTTTTCCAAAAGGCATGGTTCGCTTTTATTTGCCTTTTGATCTGAGCATCTTCATCCATTCTCACAACAGGACCTAGCCAGATACAATTCATATATTCACAATCTACGCAGATCGACCCATTGATATTTCGGAGAAGTTTTCTCTCAATAACAACACAGGTAGTATCAGCATCTTGTAGAGTGTGAGTTTGGTCTGACGGGAGGTGGTCTTGTTTCTAAACTGCTTACTTATTGGTCTAAGGATGTCACTAGTTTTTTTATGGCGGTACCAAGGTATATAAAATCTGTGACTACCACGAAGCTGTAGTCCTCTAGTTCCAGAGTTTGTTCGATTCTACTCAAACTGAATTTTTGAGTTTTTGTTTATTCTATTGTGTAAAAATTCGTAATGTTAGGGTCGTAGGTGTGTCTTTTACAGCGTCCGAAAAAGTAGACAAATATAATGTTTTCGGTCCATTGCATCCCCTAAATATTAACGGATCATTACCATTGGCCAGAACCCTTTCTCCATGCCAAATTTCGTGGCGATGGGTCCATAACTGTGACCAGTGTCAAGGACCAATATTTCGAGGCGTCACAAACACTTGGGGCCACACAATATCCAGACAACATAGTTGTGTTGGATATAAGACAGATTCGATATCAACTATTTAATAAATAAGTTTCTCTGATTGCGATGCACTTTGGAGCAACATTCCATCAGTAGCATAGAATGAGTGTATTGTGTTTCTTTAAAATCGGTTCAGATATATATATAAATATAGCTCCCACATACATTTTCGGCCATTGATATAAATGTTCTGCCCTATTGAGATGACATTTGGAATTGATTGCTGTATGGAATGTGGTTGAGGTCGGTTCACATGTAGATACCGATCACATATTTCATTTTGTCTGTTTACACGTCAATGGTGAATCGTATCATATAGTCGGTTTCGTCCGATTTTTATATTTTCCTTACTGGTTGGTTACTAGTTTAGTCATTTTAGATATGAACTAAGTTTTTAATCTAAAAAAAATATTCCATACCTTCAAAAAAAAAAGTTCTCAAATATATTTTACTTATTCAAATATATTTTTGCCAAGACCTCCCATTTCTACACGAATTCCATATTGTTCTTTGTCAGATTAATACAATTCTATAATAATTTTTTGGAATCACCTGGGGTTTTGTTTTCATTTAGTTTCCTTTTATTTTGTTGTTGGACTAAGACTTTAATAAAAACCATAAAATGTCCACGGTATTTTTTTTCCTCCCTACATTTACATTTTCTTATTTTCATTTCGAAAAAGGAACATTTTTGCTTTTTCATACTTAAGCTCTGCATGATTTTCATATTCGCGACAAAACCAAGAAAACAGATAATAATATATATTTCGTAAAGCATATCTTCCAGGGCATTTAAGATATACATAATACAATTGCTGTTTTTGTGTGTATTGCAGGCAAGACAAGGCGTTTGGAGCATTATGCTGATAGTGTAGAAGATAGAAGTAAAGAAAGCCGCTGAAACAAAAACGTGTTTATTTTCATATTCATTTCTATAATGGGTTTTTCTCGTTGTTGTCGTCTTGTTGTTTTTTCTTCTTCTTCTTTGCCTCAACGTCATGTGGCAGCTAAAAGGCGTATGAGACAGGTAGTTGCTTGTGGCGTTTAAGGCTTAAATCACACTTCCTTTTCATCATCAAAAGGATTTACAAAAGCTCAGACTAATGGCCGTTCTCATATCAATGCTACTGGGCTGCTTACGGTGAATCTCCCTCTCTCTCTCTCTAGGTGCTCGGCTGGCTGCATGACTGACTTGGGGTATGGTTAAAGATTTCTGCTCTGCATCTAATAAAAATATTTCATTTGGCCATAAAGAAGATGGCGTTTATATTTATTTTTATGCGATGTCATTTTCTTGGTGTAGTTATTGTTGTTCTCTTTTGTGTTGTGTTAAAGGTAAATAAATTGCATGAAATATAACGACGGCAACGACACACTTGTGTTAAGCTTATTTGAAAATTTACTGACAAATTTAAAAATCATGTAAATCGCATTTTCATGTTGATTGTCAGGTAATCGTGGCGATTACTTATGGCATTAATTTTGTTTCTGGTGTGGATATATAAAATATGTAGAGAAATCGTTGAAAATACAATGACTGTCATTCATATAATGTGATTTAAGGTTTGACAGTTATAAATTTTTAGGATCAAATGTGTTTCTTTGTGTGAAATAAATTATGGTAATAAAATATAAAATGCTAATTTGTTGATTATTTAGATTAAATGTTTATCGTTAAGAATAGACGTATGAAATGTAATATGTTTGTGTAATAAATCGAAGAAGGCAATAATCAGCGGCAGCAATATCAATCTATTAAACAAACATATAATTCAGAACCGAAGATGAATATCCGAAATGCTAGAAAAATGAGTACATTAATTAGAGGACACCCTCTACCAATTATACTTTATTTACAATCTTACGATTTAGAAAATTGACATTCACGACATCAATGAAAACACCGAAGAAGGAAAGTGCCACTAGCAAACGAAAAAAAAAAAAAATAAAAAAAGTTAAGTTCGGCCGGGCCGAACCCTTCACCATATGAATACTGGAAAATTTTTAAACGAAAATATAGGGAACATGCCAATTCTACCAATTTTTGTTATAAACCAAATCCAAATTTCGTCAATTTTAATGAGGGCTTTCCTAAAATCTCAAAACCTCAAAATGCTGAACTATATTATTAACGCATGGTAGGGGTGAACATGTGTATAAAATCCTTAATGTACTACAACTTAGATGGCATATTTATATGAGGCATACTAAAGCGGGACCAATATTGACAATATTGTGTAGGAACTAGCGATTGTTTGGTGTTTTCATTATATTAGGGGTTATGAATAATTAAGGACCGATGTAGTTTAAGTTCCAAGCTAATACAGTAGTTTTGAATCCCAATACTTTTTTTCACGCTAAATATTAAATAGGTAGGTGGTTTTATATAGGGTATAGGCCTAAATGCGGGCCGATTTTGGCTATTTTTCAACCTGAAGTTCTAAATTTTTATTTAGATATCCTCCGAAGGTAGAACGATTACAACCAATGGCTAAATCCACTAAATTGTCTTAGATTTGCATACTTTGTAAAGTATAAACTGACAATTTCGAGTACAGACACCCCCATACTATGGTGGTATGCGGCTATACTGAGACAACCCCAAAAGGCGGAACAAAGCAGTTAACTATTTTAATATAAACCAGTAAGGAAAGTTCAAAAGTTGGACGGGCCCGATTATATGATACCCGTCACCACTTTGGGTACATACAAGAGATGTTAATATCTACAATATCCTGTAGATAGACAGAATCGTTGGAGGACTATTGAGATGGAATCGGGCGAAATTAAATGTGCTATCTAGATAGATATTTGAAGTAATTGAAAAAACCCCATACACATACCATTCTAAAATCACTGAAAAATTGCATGCCAAACGGGCAGACATGGGTTCTTTGGTGTACCATTTTGTATGAAATCGAGTAAAATTATGTATGGGAGCCATACATACACCATTTGTTTTTTTGTTATCACTCTATATACAATTTAATACTCTCTGCCAAATTTCGTTTAAATCGAACAGACATAGGCCCTTTTGATGTACCTATATAAAAATCTGAACAGATTTCAACAAACCTTATCACATATAATTTTTTCCTCAATTGCATTCGCTATGCAAAATGTTGCATCATTCACAAAAAATTGGAAGAAACTATATATGGGAGCTGTATCAATATATGGGAGCTGTATCTGAATTTTAACAAAACTTCTCAAACATCAGTCTGGACCTGTTTTAGTACGTTGTGCAAAATGTTGTCCCAATCAGACAAATATTGGGAGTTTGGTGCCGAATTTAATCCAAATCGGATCATAAATTCGACCTGTACTTTGTTCACAAAAATACATGGACGGACGAGCGGACGGACAAATCGACTCAGAAAGTGATTCTATGCATATTCTCAAAAGGAACCATGGGTCTATCTCGAGGTTGAACGAGGTTGAAAAACACTCTCACACCCTCAAAATTAAGGGGTACTTTATATGGAGGCTACCGGGAAAAGTGGACCTATATTTATAATTTTTTTTATAAGTACCCAATGTTCCAAATTTCAGCGAATCCGGTTGAAAAACGTGCTTTAGAACCCTAAAAATACCGAAAATTGAGGGGTACCCTTATATGGGGACTATGCCTAAACGTGGGCCGATATAGCTCATCTTCGAACTAGACTTGCCTGAAGACAACTTTATGCACCATATCTCAATCCCTTCAGAAGATAGCGTGGTTACAACAGACGGGCGGACATGTCTAGATCGTCCTAGAATTTTACCCTAATCAATAACATAAATATGGAAATATGAGCCAGAGAAGACGGTCATACAAATGCGAGCTTTCACTCAACGCCTCATATAAACGACTTGTTGGCCAGCCAAAATGCGGATTGTTGACAGGAAATTATTATACCCTTCACCAAACTGTAGTACAGGGTAGTATGTATTTGTGTTTGTAACAGGCAAAAGGAAACGATATAGACACATGGTTCCTTTTGAGAATATGCATAGAATAACTTTCTAAGTCGATTTATGCATGTCCGTCCGTCTGTCTGTCCATGTATTTTTGTAAACAAAGTATAGGTCGCATTTATGATTCGAATTAGATGAAATTTGTCACAACTCATTTATTTGGCCCAAGGACGAATTTTATTTAAATTCGGAAAAATCGGTTCAGATTTAGATATAGTCCCATATGTATTTGCGTCCGATTTAAGGTAAATGGTGCACTAAAGTCCCTATATATCTTTCGATTTGCACGAAATTTGGATCAACGTACTGAATTAAGCCAAAAATGATGTGTGCCAAGTTTCGTGAAAATCGGTTCAGATTTAGATATAGCTCAAATATAAGTTTTAGTCCGATTTAAGGTAAATGGTGCACTAAAGTCCCTATATATCTTTCGATTTGCACGAAATTTGGCACAACGTACTGAATTAAGCTAAAAATGATGTGCGCTAAGTTTCGTGAAAATCGACTTAAATTTTGATATAGCTCAAATATGTATTTTCGTCCGATTTAAGGTAAATGATGCACCAAAGTCCCTAAAAATCTTTCGGTTTGTACGAAATGTGGCACAACGTACAGAATTAAGCCTAGAATGGTGTGTGCTATGTTTTGTAAAAATCGGTTCAGGTTTAGATATAGCTCCCATATACATTTTCATCCGATTTTATGTAATGATGCACCTATATAATTTTCGATTTGCACGAAGTTTGGCTTAGCGTACTGAATTAAGTCAGGATTTATGAGTGGTAAGTTTCGGAAAAATCGTTTTAGATTTCGGTATAGCCCTCATATATACTTTCCTCCGCTTTTATGTTAATGGTGCTGCAAAGTCCCTATATATCTTTCGATTTGCATGAAAATTGACATAGCGTACTGAATTGTGTCTAGAATGATATGTGGTACGTTTCGGGAAAATCGAGTCAGATTGCGATTGAGACTTGAATGGCATTATTGCATTTTGTTGAAATTGGTGCAGATGTGGCTAGCTTCTATATGTATTTTGAAAGGGTGTCCGATTGAGATTAAATTTTTAACAGCACGACGTACCGAATAGCATGTACCAAGGCATGTGTATGTTTTTCGAGGAAACACTGACATGCAATTTTAAGGATACATAATATGTACGATATACCCAAAGTGGTGAAGGGTATCATATAGTCGGCCTAGTCCGACTTTACTACTTTCCCTTCTGGTTTATCGGTTCTGATGTAGATCCCGTATATTTTTATGTTTAGGATGATGTGTGCATAACTATTTTCTTCCCATTTTATGTACATTGTGCACCAAAGACACAAATTATAGTCCGATTGGTACGAAATTTTGCCCATCGTGCAGATCCGTTGCATGTTCGTAGCCCTATTCACATTTTGTAACAGAAGGGTTTATTATTTGAACAAGAAGTATAAAGTATGTTGTCGCATTTTCACTTTAGTGGAAAATGTTTATGAAACCGATAAATTCGATAAGTTCCCTTGATGAGTTGAAATAAATTGATAAAATTTACACAAAAAATAATTTTTATATCCAAACTTGCACTTCTTCTATATTTCCTTTAGCGATCCGCGTTTGCCAAGGACCGGATTTAGGGATACAAACACAGACTATAATCTACTTATAATAATAAAATTTATTTCCCCAAATTTATTTCGCACCCAATAAAAATTTCATTATTTGCCGTGGTGCTCCTTTAAAAGAGCAAACTATGACAACGGCACGTAAAACAATAACATTAAAATTATTGATGTCATTAAATCCAATCAATAATAGTTTTTGTGGTCGACAAAATCCAACAGATATGGGGTACTAAATCTACAGACATTCATAGCATAAAACATTTGAGAGAACATTTGGTATGTGGTATTTGGCCATAAGAACAGGGGTAATGCAATGTACACACAGACTCACACAAACACATATGAAGTAACACATCGATATATGTATTTTGCAAATACCAACACGTCCGCATGGCAAATGAACTCTAAGATGATAATCTCTTGACGGAACTTACACTAATGATGTAAGCTGTCATAAACAGATATACAGAGAATATCTAATAATATCGGCAGCTGTAGCCGCAGTCGCTGCAGGGTCGGCTAGTTGTAGTAACAACGACCAACTAAAGCAACAACATCTGCAATAACAGCAACAGCAACACGTTATGTTTTAGTAGAACATCCGGTCAACAACTTGTTGTATTTCCGTTTATAATCTACACCAAAATGAGATTGGGAAATAAATTCACAGGGCAGTGAACAAGAGTGTGCATGTGTGTGTGTTTGTGTGGAGTGAGTGCTTGCTTGGGAACAACAACAATGATAAAAGCATCACACTCAAATGCGGTTTATCTATTTGTATGTGTATTTGTGTGTGGTTATTTGTATGCCATGTATATTTGTATTCGAATACACGCATACATACAATGTCATACGAACGAATTGTATGGTCACATTCACACATTCAGCTAGCTACATGATGAAAGGCAACAGCGCGTGCAACAGACGGACAGACAAATATTTGAAAGCCTTAGAGAGATAGACAGGCAGAGAGGGAGACGGACCGGCACTGAAATTATATTGGAATCCAATAAAAGGCGATTTCCTTAACATATTTCCGGTGAAAGAACACTAATGCCAGTGTGAGACCATGACTGAAAATGGGGTGGTGGTTGGAACGAGATGATCCTGGTATTTGAATCCGAAGGAAATTTTTCGGTGTTATTTGTTATGCGACAATTGTACATGTCAATGTGCACACCACCACCACTACAGTAAGACATTGCTGCTCAGTTGTCAGCTTTCTTCGAGATACAAATTACTTTGAAATCTTTCAAGTCTTGGGGTATGAAATCGAGTTCAATGGTTGCAGTTACAAGATAGGTTAGATGCTATACAATCGTGATGTAATCTCCAGGAAGAAATGTACATATGTGACTGTATGCAGAGATTGTTTAATATTAGGTTGTATTTACAAATTTCAATATTTTTCGGAAAAAGAAAGAAATTAATTAAAGAAATTAGTGATTCTGTTAAAATCGCAAAGAAGTCATAATATTTACAGCTCTGGAATTTCGAAATATTAAACAATGGAGTATTGCCGGACGAACCGGCAATGTGATACCACTAGACTTTAGACTTCTCGCCATTTAAGAAGAAGTAAACAATGGATTATAGCCAGACGAACCGACAATGTGATAACATTAGACTTTAGACTTCTCGCCATTTACTACCAGACCCACTTTGGCAGACTCCTTCTCAATTTGTTCAAAGTTGGCTGTTACTGCTCGCAATTCAATATTACCACCCATTATATCGATATCATCAGCGTAGGGGAATAATATGTGTTGTTTGATGTACAGAGTGTAATTTCTGTTCACCTTTGCCTCTCGTATGACCTTTTTCAGTATAATGTTAAAAAGGTCACACGAAAGATATATAGGATTGATATTTAAGGGTTACGAGTCTTGTCTCGTTTTTTGTGCACGATACACAGTATGCTAAGTTTCCAATCATCGGTACCTGCTGCTTTATTATTCTTCAGCTGATTGATTGCTATTCTGACCTCATCTTGGCTAGGTGGTATACAGTCTCTACCATCATATCTTATTATTTCTATCATAGCTACTATTTGATCCCAAAACATTTTCAAAATTATCTTTCCAGATCCTCAACACGCTATATGTATCTGCCACCATGTTTCCTTCTTCATCTCTACAGGAGGATGTGCCTGCACCAAAGCCTTCAGTTTGGTATTTTACTCGTTGGTAAAGTTTCTGGACTTGGTTCTGACTCCTATACTTTGCGATTTGCTTACTTTTTTTCTTGTTCGTGTCTCTTTTTCCTGAAAATACTTTTCTCTTCTCTCCTTTTCTTCCGATAATTCTCTCTCGAATTGAGTGTTGCTACTGTTGGCAGAGTTGCCCTATAGCGGCGTTTTTCACCTCAGTAGCATCACGACACTCCTGGCCGTACCATGGGTTTCTTAATGGTGGTCTTTGGTACCTTAGTATTGCTTTTGTTGCAGTTTGTATGGAGTGAATAGTTTTTTGCCATTGTGCTTCAATATTATTATCGGGACAAGTAGGCCTCTGTTACCTGTTGTGTTTGAAGCTTTTCGACGTCGAGTTTCCGTGTTGTGTTAGATCGCACCTTTGCTGCTACATTAAAACGAGTACGAACCTTGGCTGCAACAAAGTAGAGGTCCGAATCGATATTCTCTCTTCGGATCGATCGACGTCTCAAAATTGGATGAATGCTTTCCATCTATCACAACATGATCGATTGGATTTCTCCTTGTGTGATCGGGAGAAATCCAAGTGGATTTGTGTATATCGAGATGCTTGAATCTGGTGATGGAAACTACCGTATTTTTTACTGCCTCAAAGTGAATAAACCTCATGCCGTTGTCTGATGTTTCTTCATGGAAGCTGAATTTTCCGACAGTTGAGCCAAAAATATTTTCCCTTTCAATTTTTGCTTTAAAATCTCCTAGCAGAATTTTAATGTCATGACCAGGGTAGCGGTCATATGCTATTTATAGGCGTTCGTAAAACATGTTTTTCGTCTGCTCATTTTTGTCAGAGCTTTGGCGCAAATAAACTGATGTAGTAGAACTTCGCTCTGATTATAGCAATGCGCTCATCCACTGGAGTGAATCTGGAGACGATGTATTTTATTCTCCTGTTGACGATAAATCAACATTTATATCTCGTTTCATGTCAGCTATAATACAGTGCGTAATCGTTTGATTAACTTACACCTGTCTCTTTCCATCGTATTTTCTGTAAGGTAATAATATCGGCTTTGTACTTCTTGAGTAAATCCGCCAAAGCGAAAACTGTGTCTGTTCTGTACAACGCACATTCGCACATTCAAAGTGCAGATTCGCAGATCGTTGTCCTTTATACGTTTGCTGGGGTCATCAATATTTTGGGGGTTTGGTTTTCTCTTCTTTTTCCACACAGTAGGTTGGGTTTTCCGAGTGTGGGAAATTAACCCGAGGCCTCAACCTATTTTATTATAGTTGTTATGGATGAACTCGTGGCACATATCACCTCACTATTTCAACGGGTGATGAAAATAGCTACCCCAGGTGACACGGTAGGGAGGTCAGTGTTCACAATTAAGTTGAAAGAGGGACCAAGATAAGCATGGTTAAAACCCATCAGAGCCGCTGCTTGGTACGGCTCATCACCTACGCCACCCATATTGTTTTAAATAATATAGTATCAACTTAATATCAGGATTTTGTTTCAGATTATTCCATGCATAGAACCTATGTGCCCTAATATTTAATTTTGCACAACAACAATAATAATGCCATTAAATTTAAATCGATCAGTTGTAATTTGTGTAATTAAGTTGTTGGTTCTATGCAGCCAGAGAAAATCAACTTAACATTTGCCTTACCAATACAATACTTAGACCTTAACCTCTGTCTTTCTCTAGTTCATAATATAAATAAATTTACCGGATATATATTGTCTGCCCTATGCTGCGTACAGTGATGTGTCACATCATCAACAAATAATGAAGATGATGATGACGACGATGGCAACATTAAAGAAAGGAAGGGAGGGTATCAATTGGAACTGTTTTTGTCTTCCTTGTCTTTTGCTGGTCGGAGACAAGTCTATAGATTTTCAATATAACGATGTTGTCTGTCTCATTGATAGCATGCATGTGACTAGATGTGAAAGTGTGTGTGCGAGTGAGTGGTGTTATGACTGTGTTTATATAAGTTCAATTTAATTTCCTTACGTAATTACATCAATGTCTTTGAGAGTGTGTGCGAACATGTTGCTTTAATAACAACAAAAACAACAACTACAATTTCGTTTGGTACTTTTGTAGTTATCATTATTTAGTTAAATATGTTGTTGTTGCTGTTCTCACACACTTAAGGACTCTGTCTGTCTGTCATTTGGTTTGTCACATAGCCTGAAGATGGAAGACAAAAAGAAGGAATTTTGATTGTATCCCTGTGTTCAGCTTACTCGTCACTTACATGCACGTACGCCAACCCACACACACTCACTCACTTACGCATAACTTATGTAATTGACAATTTGGGTGATATGTGGATGATGAGAAGAAGAAGACGGGGTGGAGGACAACAGATCAACATTAATGATGGAACGTTGACAATAACCACATTTAGAGCTGACTTGTTGGGATTATGTTAATGTTGACTTCATTAAATAAATATGATGCACACGCACACACCGTAACACACACTCACACACATACTTGATACTCACGTGTTGATATACTATGTGGGTTTATAATTCTAAAGACCATAGCGAGTGCGGTCGGGATTAGGGCATCGTCATATGTCCACTGGTGAAATATGTGTCTTTCTTTTTTAATTTAGATGAACGAAGTGTCATCTATGGAGATGTGGGTTTTTCAGATAGCCGATAATTTATTGGGTGGTTTAATTAGTGCGAAATTAATTAATGTTTCTATACACACTCACATGTGTCACGTTGTAAATATGTGCATATCTTTAAGGCTATAGACCGTGACGAATTGTTCAATAATGCGTAGGTCACGTGATGATATTGGAAGTTGAAAACGGATTAATCTTTTCAATAAAAATAAAACTAATGAGATTTAGGATTCAATACATTAACAAGGGTGCAATAATATTATTATCGTCACTTACTCGTATTCATCTACCATACATGAGTCAGTGTTAAAAAGTTGTTGTATAATTATTATTATTGTGCCAAATGTAGAGGTGGTTGAAACCTGCATTTAAAGAAGATGCTGCCTCCGAACTGCCGAATTTGCATGATGAATCGAAAATAATAATTCTATCTACTATCTATCTACTACATTTAAGCTATGTTGAAATGGTGGTCTCACAAATATTCCGATGATAATATTGCACCTATATTTCTAATATTCTGTGTAAAGTTATTTTAATAAATGAAAGCTTGATACGTCAAACTACAGCTACTGCCAATGAAAAATTTGGTAATGACTTTAAATAAAGACACGTATAGGTATTATCTGGTAGGGTTTTGCGAGGAGTTACGGTGATCGGACAAAAATGTATATAAAAACAGTAAGGAAAGTCGTAAAGTCGGACTGGGCCGACTATATGATACCACTTTGGGTATGTTCTACATATGTATCCTAACAGACGTCGCCTTTTTGAAGGAACATTGACGAACTTTAATAGGTGATCTTTATTTATATCTAAACCGACTAACATCAATACCTACACATGACATTCTGCAACCTATGCTAAATTTTGTAAATCGATTTAAAGCAAACTTGGCACACGCTATTTGGTACATTGCACGGTTTAAAATTTAATCTCAATCAGACATGCATTGATTACTTGGTGTACAATTAACATGAATAGGTCGAAATTATATATGGAAGCTATGCTATATCTATATATGAACCGATTTCAAGGAAACTTGTTAGAGATTAATTTATATTAACCTAAATCGGGCGAAACTATATATAGGAGTTATATCTAAATATGAACCGATCTTCATGAAACCTATCACACATCATTCTAGATTTAATTCAGTACGCTATGCCAAAGTTCGTGCAAATTGAATGATTTTCAGGGACTTTGGTGAAGCATTTACCTAAAATCGGGCGAAACTATATATGGGAGCTATATCTAAATCTGGACCGATCTTCATGAAGCTTAGCACACATCATTCTAGACATAATTAAGTAGGCTATACCAAAATTCGTACAAATCGAAAGATGTATAGGGACTTTGGTGCTCATTTGCCTAAAATCGGGGCGAAACTATATATGGGAGCTATATCTAAATCTGAACCGATCTTCACGAAACTTAGCTCACGTCATTCCACACTTCATTCAGTACGCTGTGCCAAATTAAGAGATTAATTTATATTAACCTAAATCGGGCGAAACTATATATAGGAGTTATATCTAAATCTGAACCGATCTTCTCGAATCTTAGCACACACCATTCCAGACTTAATTCAGTAGGCTATACCATAATTCGTGCAAATCGAAAGATATATGGGGAGTTTATTGCACCAATTACCTTAAGTCGGACGAAAATATATATGGGAGCTATATCTAAATCGGAACGAATTTTTCCCAAATTCAATAGGGTTCGTTCGTGGGCCAAATGAATGAGCTGTGCCAAATTTCATCCGATTCGGATTATAAATGCGACCTGTACTTTGTTTACAATTTAACATCAATAGACGGACGGACAGACGGACGGACGTACGGACAGAAAGACGGACATGCATAAATCGACTCAGAATGTGATTCTATGCATATTCTCAAAAGGAACCATGGGTCTATCTCGATTCCTTTTGCCTGTTACAAACATATGCACAAAGACATAATACCCTGTACCACAGTGTGGTGAAGGGTATAAAAATGTCGTGCAAATCGAAATATATATAGGGACTTTGCTACACTATTTAAATAAAATCGGACGAAAATATATATTTGTTTGGACCTATTTTTACAAAACTTAAAACACATCATTCTAGAATTAATTCAGTGTGTCATGCCAGATTTTGTGCAAATCGAAATATATGTAGGGACCAATTACATGAAATCGAACGAAAATATTAGGTTGGGGAAAAAGAAATCCATTATTTTTTCGGCAGGTGGATGTACTGATAGATTTCTCGTAAAGAATCGATCAAATAATTTCAGATTTATGCTTGGTGCATTCAGTTGTGAGTTACAGGATGTTAAAAATGGAAGTGAACAAAGATAAAATTAAGTACATTTTCACGTTTTTTAACAAAGACAGTAACAGCCAATTTTGTGCTATTTTGGTTTCGTAGATTCCGTTCAGGAATTTTTGATGTTAAAGATGCCCTCGCACAGGTAGGTCGGTTGTCGAAAATGTCTATAAAATCGGAGAAATGTATTTAAAATGACAACAAAACGGTGCATATTTGGCCCAAATCTGACATTCCGAAGCATGTTAAATAAGGTCCTATAGTTCATATAAAAATAATGGTTTTCTTTTTCCCCAACCTATGTTATATGGAAGCTATATTTAAATCTGAAACGATTTGTTTCCAATTTTCATAGGGTTTGTCATGGACCAAATATGGGATCTGTGCCAAAATGCATCAAATTTGTCAACTGAATTCGCTGAAATTTGGTACATTGGGTACCAAATGTCCCCACTAAAGATTATAAATATATTTCCACTTTTTCTGGTAGCCCCCCTACAACAGTCCCCCTAATTTTCAGTATTTTAAGGGTTTTGAACGGATTTTTCCACCGAATTGGCTGTCATTTAGTATTTTGAGTTCTTAATAAATACCAAATCTCTTCACAAACAAAGTATGAATATAGGTCCATTTTTTTGGATAGCCCCGATATAAGTGTACCCACAATTTTGGGTATTTTGGGGTTCTTGTGCGCGTTTTTCAGCCGAATTCGCTGCAAATTGGTATTTTTTAGTCGTATATTGTAACATATCTCCCTACCAAATAATTATTAATATTCGCCCCCTTTTTGATGTAGTCCTCAGTTTTATTGAGATCGGTTCAGATTAAGATATAGCTTCCACATATCTTTTGGTCCAATTTTTAGCAAATGGTTACCAAAGAGTTATAGTGTGTCCGACTGAGACAACATCATGCCCAACGTATCGAAATGGGTCTACAATAACGTCTGGTAAGTTTGGATGAAAATGGTTCAGATTTAGATATAGCTCCCATATACATTTCCGTCCGATTTTAGGTGAATGGTACATCAAACTCTTGTTGTTTTTTCGATTGACACCAACATTTGTACAACGATTTAACGACGGACGGAGAATCTTAAATTTCCATAGAATTTTACGCTGATAAAGTATACCCTTTTATATATTACTAATATAAATTTCGATATATTACTAATTATATATTGGTCGAATTTTTTTTTAAAATTTACTAAATTTTAATGTAATTATTAAACATTTGTATTTTTGAAAATTACATTAAATTTTTTTTATTTTCAGATGTGCCTTCTTCTATTAAATCGCAGTGTGTATTAAATTTGCCATCATTAGTAATTTATGCGTTCTAATTTCTATTCTCTTATTTAAGACTGATTATATTATAGCATGTAAAAAAATATCTTTATTTTTTTCTTACCCTTTCTTCGAACTTCGGCGATTAAGTTCTATTGACTTTTTAATCGGGGTTTCTCATTTTTTTATATTCTTGATTTCCATAGAAATAATTCCTTCAATATATTACCTAACCTTTCCCTATTATGTAATCATGTAAAAAATCAATTTCTTACGTAAAACCCACCAAACATTCCAAGGCATAGGAATCTTAGCATTCAAGGATCATTTATTGCCACACAGGTGTATGTGATTGAATTATTTTGTAAATTGCCTTCATAACTATGCTGGTTAGCGTGTGTGAGTGTGCTATTAAATGCTGTAGTATGTATGTGATTATGCCAATATATATATATATATATATATATGAAATTAATAATCGCTTCCGGGAAAATTAATTTCCGTTTAAATAATTGCCTTTTGTGTAACATTTGTTTTTTCCTTACTCGAACTTGAATACATTGTACACCTTTTCAAAACAACAACTATTGATTTCAGCCTTAATTGTTTTAATGGAGGGTGGGGGTTAAATGGTTATTACTATGTGTTGCATATGTACACACATATGTAATTTATGTAATGTAATAAAATTTCCCATGGTGGGACGAGCGAATTGTGGAAAAATATTTTGAACAAGAAGGTAGTGTAAATCTATAGGATATTGAATTGGAGAATGGCAATATTAAATTATGGTACTTTCGAATTTGCGGGCAAAATTGACACTGAATTTTGTGTCAAACATGACGGTCAACTTCGATCATTTCTTCTGTGCGAGGTGCATCAGAAATTCCTGAACGGATTCTAAGAAACCAAAATTGCAAATAATTGGCTGTTACAGTATCGGAACCATAAATACCATTCACAATTTTAGCCGCTTGGCATGCATATTCGCTTTTGTCAAAGAAAAGCTTAAAATATACCG
Source organism: Musca vetustissima (assembly GCF_032173495.1). Taxonomy (NCBI): domain Eukaryota; kingdom Metazoa; phylum Arthropoda; class Insecta; order Diptera; family Muscidae; genus Musca; species Musca vetustissima. The sequence goes on along the minus strand of NW_026879810.1, from coordinate 8,271 downwards.
TATTTCTTTTTCCCCACCCCATTATATCCAAGAGGAGTGGTTGTCCTTTAAATGTATACCAATATGTTAATATATAAATTATTATTACACCACTAGAGAGAGGAATTGTTCCGGTTATTGGCAAGGACGACGCGTACAATTTTCGATGATGTTGAGGTGATATTCAGGAGTTGCAATGAACCGAAAATATTATTTTTGTCAGATTTTCTATTCGCGAGAGGTGGCCATGTTTTTGAATTGCTTGCTTAGACCATAGTAGCATCTTTTGGCCGAAATTTTTCTTCTGTGGATTTTAAAGCTGAAGCTATTAGTTTTATTTATGGCGGTACCAGCGTATATAAAGTCCAGCTGGACGTATTGCGTGTTGATACCGCCAGATCCACTTTTGCAAACTCCTTCTCAATTCGTTCAAAGGTGGATGTTACCGCTCGCAATGTTCGACCCATTATGTCGATGTATAGAGTGACATTTCAGTTCACCTTTGCCTCTCGTATCCTGCATATCCGTATTAATTTTGCAAGAATGACAACAGCAGACATGACTTTAAACATATTTGATTGGATTGGGCTGTCGAATGCGGCTTTATAGTCGATGAATTGGTGGAATGTGTCGATGTGTTTTTCGTGGGTCTTTTCCAGGATTTGGAGCAGAGTGAAAATTTGGTCTATGGTGGATTTGCAAGGTCTGAAGCCTTATTGGTATGGTCCAATAATGTCGTTGAATTAGTTGTTTAACCACCAAGGCCCTGGAATAGGAAATTATTGTCACTTCGTAATTTGAACTACCACGAAATATAAAATATAGCCAATTCGCTTGGACAATGCGCCTTGCATTTGATAGTGCAACCCATTGATAAATAAAATTATAAAATTAAAGCCAATTGGGTTTAAAAAAGTTCCAAGTAGAAAAATAAAAACTATGTAACATCGATAGAAGAATTCGCTTAAGACCATCAACATATCAGAAATTGAGCGGGAACCGCATATGGGGGTTACATTAAAACGGGAATGGCTTTATCACAATGAGGCCCGATATATTCCAGTTTGTAAAGCTTTATCTTTAGAGACGAGCATGGTTAAATGAACATAGAATTGAATTGTGAAATGATCATTTGGGCTAGATTCATTGAGTGTATTAAATTCATGTTACATAAAAATAAATTGAATTTAATAAACTCTCCACTCGGTCGGATTAAAAAAAAAAAAAAATTATTAAAGTCAATCAAAAATACTTACCTACATTTGAAAATTCCCCGGCAATAATTTACCTAATTTCTAACCACATCCAAAACAAAGAACATTCAAAACTTATCGAAAAGAAAATATATATTTTAAATTAAACTTAATTAAATATTAGTTAGCTTATTTTAAAATAAATAAACAAAATTTGCAACCTAAATTATGTTGGTAAATCAATGTGTTTTTAGTAAATATGTATATGTAAATATTTTTCTCTAAAGTAGTATGTATGTTTAAATGTAGATGTTGTGAATAGCATTTGATTTAGGTCAATGTATCTTTCCATCGATGTGTTTATATAAGAGAAATAACAAACGTGATTGTGCTTAATATTATATATTCAAAAATTCCCAACTACATATTAAAATGATTGAGGTGAACATATTGGTAAATAACAAAATGCTAAGGATAACATTATTTAAAAAAAACGATAATTTGAATTATTCAATACAACCATAGATTTCATTAAAAAAATAACTTTGAAGTTGCAGAAATCGATATGAGATGTTTTGCTTCAAAACTTTTTTGGGCAAAATCCCAACAACAACTAAAAATCACCGGTGGAGCACAGCGGGAACAACGACGGCAATCAGGCACAAACTTTCAAATAAATAAAAAACACTTTTATTTTTATCTCTCGGGATATTGGGAAAAGTTCACTTTCCTCTTTATTTGTATTTTTTAATAAGAATTTAAATACACGACCGTTCTTTTCAATAAAAATAACAAAATTTATTTACAGACGTTCGTTCTGTTCAACTATATAACAACGAGTGACAAAATTTTATAATAAAAAAAACTATTATTCGCTAGTTTAATTCCAACTAGTACGCCATTTGAGCATCCAACAAAAAGTCCCAAGCTGCCCACCATTGTCACCAGATCGACCCGAGTTGTGATGGTTCGACATTAAAAACACAGGGTGTTCCAAACATAGCCATTTCACGAACGTGAACATCCCGGCCACCTTTCAGTCTTTCGGAACCAGAAAGTTCTGAAAACAGCTCGAAAAGCATGTAAAAGACAAATAAAAATAGAAAAAAAAAAGAATTAGTAGGTTGTCGTAATAGTGCACAATAAAGTATGCACATTGATTTCACTTTTAATTCAATCTTAGAAATCACAAATAAAACAAACAAAATTTCAGTAAAATTCATTCAGAATTCAAATTTTAATTGAAATAAAATGTTCAGCAAATCGAACAAAAAATAAAAAATCCAATTGGAGGGAATCTGCAAGAGGGTAAAATGTTAAATTGTATCATGGTTAAAGGAAATATACGTGGTGCCTTACAACAAACTATGGGGTATAAGTCCCGGATATAATGTATCCAAAGATCGTGAATTGTGCCAAAGGTTTTCCTAGAGCACCACCGCTTATACCATTTCTCATAATTTTGGAGTACAAATCTCCACCTAATGTTATGTGGACTGGAGCCGATGTGTAAAAATGTTCGTCAGCCAGCTGCAACCCGGGAAACTCCTCCACAATTCGAGCATCAACGGACTTCTTAGGAGTTACGACGGTGTGAGTTCGACGAACTTCAGCGTAAGTTTCAACAGTCGCCGCCATTCCGTAATTACCCCTGAGTTGAAGAAGGCATCGAGTTTTATTTCCGACACGAACAACCCTTTGGTTCATTTTCTGAATCAGAGACTCCGCCACAATAGAGCTCTCAATACTGGGGTCAATCAATGCTCTCTCGTGTATATAACGATCCCCACAAATGATTTTGACTACAGCTGTTGCCTTTAATAATATAGTCTCCTGTAGACTATACGTCGGGATAACTTCCGTTGAAGTGTCCTTTCTTCTATAAGTCGAACTCTTCCGGCTATTGTATGGCACCACTTCTGACGAATGTTTCTTGGAAACCTGTTTGGACGAACTAGGTCCTTTCCTTGATGCATGTTTGGACGAACTAGGTCCATTATGCGACGCATGTTTGGACGAACTAGGTCCCTTATGCGCATTGTTAGAATCGGACGAACGAGGTCCTTTATTCGGGTGGGACTTGGACGAACTAGGTCCTTGCTCAGCATTATTTTTCTTAACCAACTCCCCGGACGAACGAGGTCCAGGTTTGTGGAGAAGAGTATGGTGCATGTCTCCGCATTTTTTACACTTGCCAGTACTTGTGCATGTGCGCCATGTATGGTCATGCCCCAAACAACCAGCACAATGCTGATAAATCGAAATGATTTTCATCCTCTCCGTGTAATCCATGTCCAGAAATTTACGGCAAAATCGAAGAGGATGATCTTTTAGACAAACGCGGCAGACAATACGTTTTTTGCTCACACGATTTTCGGCATTGTATTTCTTCGCTTTAACCATGATTCTAAAACAAATAAAATTATACTCAATTAGATGGTAATAAGACCAATTTCACTACTGGTCTAACTATAATACCACGCTGAGTCTTGACCTCTGCAACTCGCACTAGCTGATCGACGCCTGGCAATACCTTTGTAATACGACCTAATCTCCATTCGTTTGGTGGGATATTGTCTTCTTTAACAACTACCATATCGTTCACTTTCAAGTTCTCATCAGGATTTTTCCACTTGTTCCTTTTTGTGAGTTCCTTCAAGTACTCCTCCTTCCAACGATGACATAACCGTTGATTCAAGGCTTTAACTCTTTGCCATCGGTTTAAAATTGATTCTGGAGCTTCATGTATTTCTGGTTCGGGTGGAGATAAAATTGGTCCACCTATCAAAAAATGTCCCGGAGTCAAAACATCAAGAGATGATATATCATCGGATAAGGGACAAAGTGGCCGAGAGTTCAAACAAGCTTCCACCCGAGCTAACAGTGTAGAAAACTCTTCAAACGTGTATTTTAGATTGGCTGCTATTCTTCTAAAGTGATGTTTAAAAGATTTCACACCCGCCTCCCATAAACCACCCATATGCGGTGCACTTGCTGGATTAAAACTCCAGTTGATTCCTTTGGTAGAATAAGTCTTCATCAATTCAGGACCAACCGCTCGAATGAATGAGAGAAACTCAGTTCTTAAGGCTTTCGAAGCTCCAACGAAGTTGGTTCCGTTGTCCGAATACATATTCTTTGGACAACCTCGACGGGAAATGAAACGAGAAAACGCCGCCAGAAATGTAGTAGATGACAAATCACTCACTGCTTCCAGATGAATAGCACGTGTGGCAAAACACACAAAAAGACAAACGTAACCCTTTGTTATTAAACAAGCCCGTCCCGTGTAATTTTTAATATCATATGGCCCTGCAAAATCAACTCCTGTTCGAGTGAACGGTCTATCCAGTATAGTCCGGGAAATCGGCAAAGAAGCCATTAATTGGCTTCGAGTCTGTTTTGCCATTATGGTGCAAGTTCTACAGCGACCTATAGACCATCGAATAAGATTTTTTGCTCGTGGTATCCAAAATTCTGTTCTTAAAACTCGAAGCATTAATTGGTTTCCACCATGCAAAGTAATTTGATGAATAAAATTTATTAACAATCGAGACATTTTACAACTATAAGGCAGAATAATAGGATGTCTTTCATTATAGGACAACAAAGTCGCATTAGCCAACCGGCCACCAACACGCATCAGCCCCTTAGAGTCAATAAAGGGATTTAGACAAAGAAGACGGCTTTTTGATGAAATAGAATGCCCCGTCGTCAAACTACAATATTCATCAGTGAATGACACTTTTTGAGCAATAACGACTAGACGTTCCTTTACTTTCTGAAGTTCTTCGAAAGAAAACGTTTCCTGGAGGCAGAATTTTTGTCCTTTAAGACGATCGACGAAACGAAAAACATAAGCCATGATACGTAATGCCTTCCCATAAGATGAAAACACTTCGAGAACATCTTCGTAATTTTTTATAAATGTGGAGAAAATTTTCACCTTCCTTTTTTCTTCCTCAGTATTAAATTCAAAATTATTCCTTTCCCATTGGTTAGAAGAAAATTTAAGCCAAGAAGGTCCGTGCCACCATAGTGGTTCATTTATAAGATGTTGAGGCCGAACACCCCTACTTATCAGGTCAGCAGGATTAAATTCCGATTTAACGTGCCTCCAGTAATTTTTACCAACATTATCAACAATTTTGGACACCCTATTTGCAACAAAGGTATTCCATGAACTAGGTGGTTTTTGAAGCCAAGCCAAAACAATCATTGAATCGGACCAACAATAAAATTTTGTATCTTTTTCATCCAGACACAAATCGACTCTAACGGATCCCATCAGCTCTGATAACAAAAGAGCGCCGCAAAGTTCAAGCCTAGGCAACGAGACAATTTTTAAAGGAGCGACTCTGGACTTTGCCAACAACAAATGTGTCTGTACCGACCCGTCCGCAGATGCTACGCGTACATAAACACAAGCTCCATAAGCTTTTTCAGACGCATCTGAAAATCCATGAATTTCAACCTTGACATTTGGTTGAAACCCAACCCATCTGGGAATTTTGATATTATTTAAGAAAATATAATCTTCGATGAACTGAGTCCATTTATGTTGACTTGTTTCAGTCAGTTCATCATCCCATCCAATTCCTTCTGTCCAAATCTCTTGCATTAAAATTTTGGCAACAACTATAACCGGGCCTAGCCAACCTGCCGGGTCAAACAAACTTGCAATAATGGACAAAACCTCTCTTTTGGTAAAATTGGATTTAATTTCAATCGGGTTCACCGCAAAATAAAAACAGTCTCCCTTGGCATTCCATCTAATACCTAATGTCTTCGCATTACTCTCGTCCTCAATCTCCAAAAAATTTTCCGAGAGAAGATGGTCAAGGGGCAGTCCTTCCAAAATTTTCTCTTCATTTGAGGTCCATTTCCTCATAGAAAACCCCGCAGAGGACAGGGCGCGAATTAATTGATCCCTAGCTTGAATTGCTAATGATAATTCATGAGCCCCAGCGAGAGCATCATCCACATACATCATACGGCGTAAAATTTTAGCCGCTAAAGGCAAATCCCTTTCAACATCAGAGGCTAATTGAAGCAAAGTTCTAATAGCCAAAAATGGTGCGCAGTTAACCCCAAACGTCACTGTTTTCAATTCAAAATCTCTTACAACATCTTTGGGGTCTTTTCGAAAAACTATTCTTTGAAACTTGGTATGCTCTTTATGTAACCAAATTTGACGATACATTTTCTCTATATCACCATTAAAAACAAAACGATAAAATCGCCAGCGAATTATCAATAACATCAAGTCATTCTGTAAAATGGGACCAGGATAGAGAACGTCGTTCAAACTCAAGCCCGTACTCGATTTGCTAGAAGCGTTAAAAACTACCCTAACCTTCGTGGAAGAACTTTCGGGTTTTATTACCGCATGATGCGGCATATAAAAGGAGGATACATCTTCTAGACTATGGGTCACCTCCATCATATGACCGAGTGTCACATATTCCTCCAAAACATTATCATATATGGACTTGAATTCCGGTTTTTTGCACAATGACATCTCATTTCTCAAAAATTGTCGACAAGCTCTTGTTCTTGAAACCCCCAAACTGTTTCCATCAGCAAACTGAGGCTTGAAAGGCAAAGAAACCACGTATCTTCCATCCGATAATCTCTTAGTAGTTTTCTTATAAACCTCTTCACAATATTCATCTTCAGCGCTGTATTCTGAGATTTTAGGCGGCTCTTCTAATTTCCAAAATTTTTCTAAAATCTTATCCACCTCTACAGCCGTACAAAACGAGACACAAGTCGTAAACGTCCTTGGGTTTGCATTCCAAATTGGACCTGTTAAAACCCAACCAAAAATAGTTTCTTGTGCCACAAGAGAACCTAAAACATTTCGTTGCACACCATTCAGTAAAATTTGAGGATAAATATCACCTCCTATCAGAAGATCGACCTGATCACTTTTAGCAAATTTTGGGTCGGCTAAGGGCACAATGCCTAAAGAAAACGTGTCAGGAATGTCTAAAGTATAAGTAGGAAGTTTTCCCGTCAATTTTGGTAAAACCAAACTAGAAACTTGCATCTCAAAGCTATTATGAGGCGATCTCAAAACAAATGTACATTGTTTTTCAGCCGATCCCGCTAATGCATCGTTTAGACCTGAAATTCTCGCATTGACCTTTTTAATTGGAAGATTGAGCTGTCGTTGCAATTTCTCGGAAATAAATGTGGCCTGAGAACCCGAATCAATTAAAGCTCTAGCCGAAAATATGATTCCATTTACATCAATTTGAACAATGGCCGTTCCCAGGAGAACCTGTCTTCGAGTAGCTGCAAAGCAATTCTGCACTGTCGGTCCACTACTAGAAGAGCTTGAAGCAATTTGCCTGCTAGTGCTAGGCTGGGCATCAGAATTCGCAATAGCAATAGACTCTGATGGTTTAGACTCTCTATGCAAAAGGGTATGGTGCTTTAAACGACATTTTGAGCAACTAATTTTTTTGGTACACTGACTAAGTTTATGGTTATTACTGAAACAGTTTAGGCAGAGATTGTTTCGCTTTATAACAATAAACCTTTGTTCTTGATTCATCTTTAAAAACTGTGGACAAGATTTCAACCAATGATCTTGCGAACATACAAAACAAGATTTTTGATTTATGTTCACCTGGTAAGATTTAAATTTTCTGCTTGATCGAGAATCGTCGTGGGGATTTTTGTTTCCACTAGGTTTAGCATCTTCAGTATGCTTTAAATCATATACAGTCTCCAGTGACTGAAATCTGGCCGTCAGGAAACTATCAAGATCACACCATTTGCTTATCTCGGTTTTATTACTAACCGTTTGCTCCCAAAGCGATAAGGTGTTAGTGGGTAATTTAGTGGAGCATAAAAACACAAATATTGGATCCCAACTTTCTATATTCACCTGGTGTAACTTCAAAGCCGTAATACAATTATTAATATCCCTTTGAAGTCGTTTTATTTCTCCAGCAGACTCATTTTTTATTGATTCTAGACTGAAAAGTATTTTCAACTGACTATTTACCAAGATCCGTTTATTTTCATAACGATCTTTCAGATTTGTCCAAGCATTTTCAAAACCATCATTTGTTAAAGGAGATTTTTT
>NW_026879809.1:0-28811 GCF_032173495.1 Musca vetustissima | reverse complement strand
TAAAAATTGTCCAACAAATTTAATAATTTTTTTGGTCAAACTCGTTTGTTGATGGTTTTTTTGTGAATTGTTGGTGTTTGATAAACATTTCCGACTACGTTTGAAATATGTTGTCGACATCTTTTTGTCGAACGCTGATGAAGCTTTTAATCAAAAATTTCGGGGTGGCTTTTTTTTCTGTGTTTATTGTCTTAATCATCACCCCATCAATTCTGTTGTCGACCTCGTTATTGCATTTATCTTCAAAAATCCATCATCAGAATATGGAATACAGCAACGCAGCACGTTCATGACAAATTGCAAACAAAATATCCAGGCAAGAACGTGTGAAAAGGTGCGATTATGTGGAGATAATTTGAGACAATGAATAAGAAGATGTCGGCATGGTGACACATTCATTTGTAATGATGACTACACACCCATATACCAAAAAATTGAAAAAAAAAAAAACAGAAAATAATGTCGTGATTCGTTTGGAAACAGAAAAACAGGAAAATGCCACTGAATAAAACGAAAAATTCAAATTGATCATTTTGTACCGGAAAGAATTATCAAAATGCATGTGAAAAAGAAATGATTAATGGCAAAAAAGGAATAACTCCATTAATAGCAAAATTATAATAAAATCAATATGGTGATGAGTAATTGGATTGTGAAGTGATGATGCACTTTAAGTATTAAATCTAAGCATGTCGGGTTGGGGCCAATATGGACCTCGGGTATTGGATATATTATTTTCAAAATTAAATTTCCAAAACGACTCAAAAAAAAAAAAACAACACTTGTTCCGACACAAATTTTTTTTATCACAAAACGAAAATATTAAATTTATTTTTTTTTAATTGTGCAATTTAATTACGATTTCCGTAATCGGATATTCATATTGAGTACAATTGCTGTTTTACTAACAACATTTCATTGATTTCAAAAATACAGAGAAAGACACGAAATAGTGAATGATGTCAGTAGTCTAACAAATGGTTCGTTGTCCCACCATAATCTCAAACATACAGACATGTGAAATAATGCAAATTATTCAGTTGGTGCCACTATGAGCGATGTCTGAGATCATATTTGCCAATTTGAATGGCAATAATACCAGCAGTCCGCTGGATAGAAGCAGGCTATAACATTGCCAAAATAAATGTAGACTAATACCATAACGTGTCGTGGAATTTTCAATGGAGATTTTCGTAATATGCGGCGTGCTACAACGGCAAATTTTATATTTGTTTGTTCAATTGGCTGTCGGAACTAAAATAAGTATAACACTAATCGTAACATCAAACACATAGAGATGAGATCACAGCCATAAGGCGTGGATTTTTAAAAAATATTTCCCCCAATAATTATCACAGCCATAAGGCATGGATTTGTAAAGAATATTTTCTCAGAGAATTATCACAGCCATAAGGCGGGGATTTTTAGAGAGTATTTCCCCCCAACAATTATAACAGCCATAAGGCGTGGATTTTTAATGAATATTTTCACCAACAATTATCACAGCCATAAGGCGTGGATTTTTTAAGAATACTTTTGTGAGACTTCATCACAGCCATAAGGCGTGGATTTTTAAAGAATATTTTTGTGAGACTTCATCACAGCCATAAGGCGTGGATTTTTAAAGAATATTTCTATGAAGAATTATCACAGCCATAAGGCGTGGATTTTTAAAGAATATTTCTATGAAGAATTATCACAGCCATAAGGCGTGGATTTTTAAAGAATATTTCTATGAAGAATTATCACAGCCATAAGGCGTGGATTTTTAAAGAATATTTCTATGAAGAATTATCACAGCCATAAGGCGTGGATTTTTAAAGAATATTTCTATGAAGAATTATCACAGCCATAAGGCGTGGATTTTTAAAGAATATTTCTATGAAGAATTATCACAGCCATAAGGCGTGGATTTTTAAAGAATATTTCTATGAAGAATTATCACAGCCATAAGGCGTGGATTTTTAAAGAATATTTCTATGAAGAATTATCACAGCCATAAGGCGTGGATTTTTAAAGAATATTTCTATGAAGAATTATCACAGCCATAAGGCGTGGATTTTTAAAGAATATTTCTATGAAGAATTATCACAGCCATAAGGCGTGGATTTTTAAAGAATATTTCTATGAAGAATTATCACAGCCATAAGGCGTGGATTTTTAAAGAATATTTCTATGAAGAATTATCACAGCCATAAGGCGTGGATTTTTAAAGAATATTTCTATGAAGAATTATCACAGCCATAAGGCGTGGATTTTTAAAGAATATTTCTATGAAGAATTATCACAGCCATAAGGCGTGGATTTTTAAAGAATATTTCTATGAAGAATTATCACAGCCATAAGGCGTGGATTTTTAAAGAATATTTCTATGAAGAATTATCACAGCCATAAGGCGTGGATTTTTAAAGAATATTTCTATGAAGAATTATCACAGCCATAAGGCGTGGATTTTTAAAGAATATTTCTATGAAGAATTATCACAGCCATAAGGCGTGGATTTTTAAAGAATATTTCTATGAAGAATTATCACAGCCATAAGGCGTGGATTTTTAAAGAATATTTCTATGAAGAATTATCACAGCCATAAGGCGTGGATTTTTAAAGAATATTTCTATGAAGAATTATCACAGCCATAAGGCGTGGATTTTTAAAGAATATTTCTATGAAGAATTATCACAGCCATAAGGCGTGGATTTTTAAAGAATATTTCTATGAAGAATTATCACAGCCATAAGGCGTGGATTTTTAAAGAATATTTCTATGAAGAATTATCACAGCCATAAGGCGTGGATTTTTAAAGAATATTTCTATGAAGAATTATCACAGCCATAAGGCGTGGATTTTTAAAGAATATTTCTATGAAGAATTATCACAGCCATAAGGCGTGGATTTTTAAAGAATATTTCTATGAAGAATTATCACAGCCATAAGGCGTGGATTTTTAAAGAATATTTCTATGAAGAATTATCACAGCCATAAGGCGTGGATTTTTAAAGAATATTTCTATGAAGAATTATCACAGCCATAAGGCGTGGATTTTTAAAGAATATTTCTATGAAGAATTATCACAGCCATAAGGCGTGGATTTTTAAAGAATATTTCTATGAAGAATTATCACAGCCATAAGGCGTGGATTTTTAAAGAATATTTCTATGAAGAATTATCACAGCCATAAGGAGTGGATTTTTAAAGAATATTTCTATGAAGAATTATCACAGCCATAAGGCGTGGATTTTTAAAGAATATTTCTATGAAGAATTATCACAGCCATAAGGCGTGGATTTTTAAAGAATATTTCTATGAAGAATTATCACAGCCATAAGGCGTGGATTTTTAAAGAATATTTCTATGAAGAATTATCACAGCCATAAGGCGTGGATTTTTAAAGAATATTTCTATGAAGAATTATCACAGCCATAAGGCGTGGATTTTTAAAGAATATTTCTATGAAGAATTATCACAGCCATAAGGCGTGGATTTTTAAAGAATATTTCTATGAAGAATTATCACAGCCATAAGGCGTGGATTTTTAAAGAATATTTCTATGAAGAATTATCACAGCCATAAGGCGTGGATTTTTAAAGAATATTTCTATGAAGAATTATCACAGCCATAAGGCGTGGATTTTTAAAGAATATTTCTATGAAGAATTATCACAGCCATAAGGCGTGGATTTTTAAAGAATATTTCTATGAAGAATTATCACAGCCATAAGGCGTGGATTTTTAAAGAATATTTCTATGAAGAATTATCACAGCCATAAGGCGTGGATTTTTAAAGAATATTTCTATGAAGAATTATCACAGCCATAAGGCGTGGATTTTTAAAGAATATTTCTATGAAGAATTATCACAGCCATAAGGCGTGGATTTTTAAAGAATATTTCTATGAAGAATTATCACAGCCATAAGGCGTGGATTTTTAAAGAATATTTCTATGAAGAATTATCACAGCCATAAGGCGTGGATTTTTAAAGAATATTTCTATGAAGAATTATCACAGCCATAAGGCGTGGATTTTTAAAGAATATTTCTATGAAGAATTATCACAGCCATAAGGCGTGGATTTTTAAAGAATATTTCTATGAAGAATTATCACAGCCATAAGGCGTGGATTTTTAAAGAATATTTCTATGAAGAATTATCACAGCCATAAGGCGTGGATTTTTAAAGAATATTTCTATGAAGAATTATCACAGCCATAAGGCGTGGATTTTTAAAGAATATTTCTATGAAGAATTATCACAGCCATAAGGCGTGGATTTTTAAAGAATATTTCTATGAAGAATTATCACAGCCATAAGGCGTGGATTTTTAAAGAATATTTCTATGAAGAATTATCACAGCCATAAGGCGTGGATTTTTAAAGAATATTTCTATGAAGAATTATCACAGCCATAAGGCGTGGATTTTTAAAGAATATTTCTATGAAGAATTATCACAGCCATAAGGCGTGGATTTTTAAAGAATATTTCTATGAAGAATTATCACAGCCATAAGGCGTGGATTTTTAAAGAATATTTCTATGAAGAATTATCACAGCCATAAGGCGTGGATTTTTAAAGAATATTTCTATGAAGAATTATCACAGCCATAAGGCGTGGATTTTTAAAGAATATTTCTATGAAGAATTATCACAGCCATAAGGCGTGGATTTTTAAAGAATATTTCTATGAAGAATTATCACAGCCATAAGAATATTTCTATGCGCCATAAGGATTTTTAAAGAATATTTCTATGAAGAATTATCACAGCCATAAGGCGTGGATTTTTAAAGAATATTTCTATGAAGAATTATCACAGCCATAAGGCGTGGATTTTTAAAGAATATTTCTATGAAGAATTATCACAGCCATAAGGCGTGGATTTTTAAAGAATATTTCTATGAAGAATTATCACAGCCATAAGGCGTGGATTTTTAAAGAATATTTCTATGAAGAATTATCACAGCCATAAGGCGTGGATTTTTAAAGAATATTTCTATGAAGAATTATCACAGCCATAAGGCGTGGATTTTTAAAGAATATTTCTATGAAGAATTATCACAGCCATAAGGCGTGGATTTTTAAAGAATATTTCTATGAAGAATTATCACAGCCATAAGGCGTGGATTTTTAAAGAATATTTCTATGAAGAATTATTATTTTCAGCAACAATTATCACAGCCATAAGGCGTGAATTTTTAAAGAATATTTCTATGAAGAATTATTATTTTCAGCAACAATTATCACAGCCATAAGGCGTGAATTTTTAAAGAATATTTTCAGCAACAATTATCACAGCCATAAGGCGTGAATTTTTAAAGAATATTTTCAGCAACAATTATCACAGCCATAAGGCGTGGATTTTTAAAGAATATTTTCAGCAACAATTATCACAGCCATAAGGCGTGGATTTTTAAAGAATATTTTCAGCAACAATTATCACAGCCATAAGGCGTGGATTTTTAAAGAATATTTTCAGCAACAATTATCACAGCCATAAGGCGTGGATTTGTAAAGAATATTTTCACCAACAATTATCACAGCCATAAGAATTATCACACATATAGGCATGGTGTTTTAAAGGATATTTTTGTTAGAATTATCACACAACGCCATGCCTATTTAAAGGATATTTTTGTGAGAATTATCACAGATATAGGCGTGATTTAAAAAAAAAATATTTTTTTTAGAATTATCACAGATGTAGGCATGGAGTTTTAAAGGATATTTTAGTGAGAATTATCACAGATATAGGCGTGGATTTTTAAAAAATATTTTCGTGAGAATTTTCACAGATATAGGCGTGATTTTAAAAGAATATTTTTGTGAGAATTATTACAGATATAGGCATGGAGTTTTAAAGGATATTTTTGTTAGAATTATCACATATATAGGCATGGAGTTTTAGAAAATATTTTTGTTAGAACTATCACAAATATAGGCGTGGATTTTTAAAGAATATTTTCCCAGAGAATTATCATAGATATAGGCGTGGGTTTTTAAAGGCTATATTACATTATTCCAATTTATTTAGCACAATTTTAAAAACATTTTTTAAAAATGCAACAACACAACTGTGTACTTTTGAGCTGTTACCAACCAAAATACCAGGAATTGTTACTAATGTACATACATGTATACATAAAACATTCATTCCTAAATACAATATTTATTTTGTAGTTGAATGTACTATAAATGACTACAACTACTGCAGAGCTGCGATGAGGACGAGGACATCATCAGCAACTAATGTAGTGTCGGCTGACCTAGTTTCCATGAAATAGAAGCGGAATATGGGAGGGCAAAAGCAAACACATAAAATACGGGCACATGTAAATAGAAGAACTAAACGAGGATGTTAGAGGAAAATGTTCTAAACTCTGTGAAAATTTTACAAAATTCCTTGGAGTGTGCCTCGAAAAAATTCTGACTGCCTTAGGCAAATTGTTGTTTAAGATATTCACAATGAAAATGTAAAGTATACATGTTTGTTTGTCCGTCCGTTCATACACACATACTCAGTACACAAAAGCCAAAGGTATTAAAATGCAATATTTCTTTTTTGTTCCTGGGGCCAAGTCATAGTTAAGAGTGTTAATGAAGTGATTTTATGCACAATTTCAACAGACCACAACATACAAAGCATGCAAGTTGCACAGAAAGGTTTGCAACGGATCTATGGATTGTAAACACACATATTTAAAATGGAAAAACATAAACTGGAAAACCTTTGAAAATCTGAAATGTTTTCAAAAAAATAAAAATTGTTTAATTACTTTTCAAGGGGGGTTTCCTTTGGATTTTCCTCAAATATCGTTGCATTCGACGAAAATACATGCGTGTATTTGCATTTTAAAAAATATGGGCTTGGTTGATGAAGTTTTTTTGGTGTGTATTTTTGTACAAAAAGTAAAGAAAATTCGCAATTTTAATTGGTTTCGGAAAACAATGGCAGTTCCAACATTGTCATGCATTTAACCTTTTGTTTGCTGCCTTCTACAACAACATGACCACAACCAGCACAACTTTCACAATTTTCTTTGTGTCATTGAGTTGTTAAAACACACCCACCTGACAGTCAGTTGGCTAAAGGTATGGAGAAAGTTGAATCACGAAACTTTTGTAAAGTGAATACAATTTTAAGATTGAGTAAATAAGAGAATAAAAGGAAAATTTATACTTGGCTAGGGAGGTTTTCGGTTTAAGCGACTCATATAAAAAGTAGTATATCTGTAGAAATCTCCTGTAACGCCGGATGTTCAGAAAAGGCCAGCGGATCTATAATAGGTCTACAGAAAACCTATGGAAGTATTTAATTTTTAAAAGTACGTCACAAATGGCGAAAAACGGATCTATGGCTATGATCAGAAAAAAAAACAGAAATCGATCGATCCAAAAAGAAAGAAGTACAACATTAAGTATTCTACCTAAAATACCACTATAAGATATATCTTCTACTTAAAAGAACCCATAAAAGGCATTCCATCTTTAGAAGAACTTCATAAGATGTGCAATCTATGAAAAAAACTCTTTTATATAGTCTTTAAGCAGGGCCTCTAAGTAAAATATACCTATGGAAGACATCTTGTCTTGCGTCCCTAGAAAACCTGTAGAAATTCTTCTGAATATAGAAAAGCAGTAAAAAGTCATATGCTTCTAGAATACCCTCGGTTTTCCGTCTTTAGAAAAGCTTAACAAGTTTTAAGGGCTTCTATATACATTTTTGCGTAAGCAACACGAAGTGATGACTGACGCCATCTGACCCTTCCATTGGAAGACCTCCATATGTATTTTATCAATAGAAGGCAGAAGACATCACGAAAATTTGCTAAACTTGTCATAGTTCATAAATGTTTGTTCTCGTAAATACTGCACAAATTGAGAATGGCTCAAAACATCAAGCCTTTGTTTAGATTGATAGGAGTAAAGAAGTTAAAAAATTCCTTTTGGAAGATGTACACAGGTGGCGAATCATGGATCTATCTATACGTATGAGGTCCGAAAAACAAAACTATTGAAGATCCAAATCCAATCATAGCCTACCATTGGACAAAACCAATGTCAATTTGACCCGCTAAACATGGAAACGTGGTGGTTGACCCGTCGAACTATTCTGACATGACACTCAATGGCTTCTCTTTATTCTTCACAGATATAAGTGGTTAACTATTTTCGATGAGACAAGTGTTGTGTTCAAATTCCATGTTTTAGGGGAGTCTCAATCGATGTTGGGCAAGTGATTCGAGGTACCAGAACGTATGGACGATGGGCTACATCTTGATATGGGATTGGTAAAAATATTTCGATGTGAATATTACGGATCAAATCGGACAGTCCATTAGCTTTCATATGAAATTGTCCCATGAAGTGTTCATATGAAGTGTCCCGATAGGTTTTATCTCCAAACATGGTGTAGGTTTGGTATAAATATTACAATGTGTAAAGTTTGAATCAATTCGAACATTCTATTCGCTAAATTTTGAATTTACACAATTTTAAAATATTGACACATTGTTGTGAAGCCCGTATTAAAATTGAACTAAATTACTAGTACTAGGATGTGAATTTAATCGGACAATCAATTTACAAATTTTCAAAATGTTTGATCCTTTACGGAGAATCCTTTAGTGGACAACAGGGTTCCATCTTTATCCGGATTTGGATGAAATTGGATACTATGTTTGCTTAATACGGATCCGAGGTCGGATCCAAATGGTCGGAAAAGCTATTATGTCCAACAAAAAATTGGGGTGTAGTTACCATATTTCGTAGTAGCAATGTAAGAGTATCCAGGTACGTATAAGTGTTAATAAAATGTATACGCACACATGTACTATAAACCAAATAAGCAATACTTTTAAGGGGACCCCACCCATTCTCGATTTTAATATTTCAAAATTTTCAATGGGCTGGTAAATCAATACCAATGATGCTTGTTAAGGTTTGTAACTTTACACATATATAATTGAAGATTTAAAATAGAAGAAAAATAATTTACAAAAAAAATTTGTTATTGTTTTGTTGTTGTTTTTAGTAATTAAAGAAAAGTCCTTATTTTTGATGGCGGGCATGATAACTCCTCACTGGAACATTGGAATCTGAAAATTCCAACGATGTTAGAAAGAGTACATGTCTGGCTCTCGTATGAACTAGGATTATTGACTTCGCTCTAAAATTAACAAAATGGTGGACCTTTGAAAAAATATTTTTGGAAAATCGCCGATTTTTTACCAAAACCCATGTTAAAAAATAAGGAAGATTATTATCCTTGTTCATACGATAGCTATACACTCACAGAGAAACGTGTAAAAATTTGAAATCGATTGGGTTATTAGTTTTTGAGTTATCGTGCTGGCCATTCGAAAAAAAAAATGTTTAGAGAAAAACGCGTTTAAAGTTTGAGAAGCCCTTCAGCCGTTACTTGATGCTGACACAATAAATCGGCTATATCTTCAAGAGCTCTTGAGATTTTCATTTGAAATTTTGTAGGGACATTCTTTAATTAGTGTAGATTCGAATTATATCAACAAATTTTTTTTACCCCGAGAATGGGGGGGAGTCCCCTTAAAGTATTATGTTGTGCAAAAGTTTGTTGTAATTGGATACTGCTTTGGTATTACATTATTGAATTAATTTTCAGCTAAATGTTGCCTATTTTGTCGAGCAAGGCCCGACGTTTCTTATCTTCGAACTTAATCTATGTTTGGAAGAAATGTTACGATGTGAAAAAATTGGATAAACTCAGTTACTCAGATATAGCACCAGACTGCCAGACAGTCGAACAGTTGTAAGTCTGCTCCAAATTGCCAGAAAAGGGATTTGGTAACAAATTAGATATAATGCGAAATTTGGGAAATATTTCTCATGTTTTATCCACATTTGTATAGAAGCAATGTAGGTGTATCCAGGTACGTATACGTGTTAACAAAATGCATACGCGCACATGATCTATTAACCAAGTAGGAAATATTTTTGAATAAGTAGGAATAAATTATAGAATATGGACACTTAAGCGGACACTTACACGACTTACGAAGGCAAAAGAAAACTTTAAATGTTAAATCAATGTAATTTAATATTTTTTGTAGAATCTTAGGAGTACTATCAGTGGTTGGGAGCCTCCGGTTTATATCTATTGAGAGAAATGCCACAATAGAGCAGTCACCCATTTTAAACATAAACTATTCTTTACAAAAATAAGTAATATTAAACATTATTATTGCACTTTCAAAATTTGACCTATCGAAGTTGAAACAAGCCGAAAATAGTGTGATAAAAATAGTCAATAAAAAATACAAAAAGGGGTGCTCCGACAAGAGGCCCATAATCCAAAGCTAAGTGCACTTAAACTTGCTGAAATCGCAGGAAATATTTGGAAAAGAAATGTAAACCAGAAACAATTCGAAGAATTGTCTTCATGGAAAATCGGAAAATCCGATTGGAGTTCGTTTAGGAACACGAAAAAAATTATTTTGCATACTGGAAATCTATTATTTTTGCTGATAAAAGCAAATTTAACCTGTTTGGGTCGGATGGGTCAAGTAAGGTATGGTGCATGGCGAATAAAGCCGTGGAACCTAAGCAAAATAAACTATTTTAGCACTTTTTCACCAAAAATTATAAATTCATTTGACCCGTTAATGTTAACAGATCTCTATCGTCTTCAATAATACGGTCTAGAAAAAACTCAATCCCTTCTCCTACCGTAAAATCCATATCGAATGAAGTATTTTGACAAATAAAAAAGTAGTATTCAATTCATTTATTGTTCATTAAAAACGATTATTTTCAATATTGTTAACAATTTCCTCTTCGAAATTGTTAATTAAAACGGTAATAAAAACCGAACAAAGCACCATAACACAAATAAAATGAATTACGAGCATTAATCATGAACACATTTTCATGGTGATATAAAACGCTAAGCCAATTCACACAGCAGCAATAATAACAACAACAGCAAGTTGGCCTAGCCAAGACTTTGTCGTATAACTGCTGTTGCTGCTGCGACTGCAGTATGTTCACATTAAAATTTATTTATGGTAAAATGTTAAAAATTTGCTATTGTTAATAGGAAGTGATTAACCGTAAAGCACAAGTAAGTCACAACACAACAGACAACAACAACAATAAGGGGGGAAACATGTAAATTGTATTAAGAGTTCAAAAGCAACAACAACAACAAATGCACCGCCCACCTATTTTTTTTTTCTTTTTTTTTTTTTTGTTGTGGGTTTTTTTTTGCCTCCAGTGACAAAAAAAATGTAGTTTGAATGCCGTGCCGTTTTACAAGCTCTCGGCCTGACTGACTGACTAAGCGAATAAGTTTAACACCAGCCATTAATTACAATCGCAATCCACGTGTTAGCTGCCGTTTTAATTAAATTAATCGTCTTACACCACCAACAACAGCAACAACAATAAATATATATCACAAATAAAACTATGCGAATTTTATATGACGCTAAAATGCAAGCCGCTTGTGGCGGCTGGCTTTAAATCAAATGACGAAGAAATGAATAGACGGACGGACGGACAGACAGATAGGCGGCCGCAAACAACGAGACAGGCAGGCATACGAGAGGTGACAGTCCACAGAGCTATAGGAGGAAGTAAAACTAAATAGGCAAACTTAAAATAAACAATGAGTTTGTTAATAGATAAATTGCACAGCGAAAGGGTGGGGTTCCAAGGGGTGATAAATATTTTTTTTAGAAATTCAAACTTATAATTTTTCTGAAGTAGTCTTTTCAGTTTTTGAATACTTTCTGAAAACTAAGAAAATGTTGGATACCTTTTTATCATTTTATAATGCCAACAATCTCTCTCCATTCCTTCCTCTCATCATTACCCTTTTTGCAAAATGCGCATGCGCTATTGCGTAACTAAACGCTGTAATTTGTACTTGTATCACAAGTGGCAGCAGCAACATAAAACAAATGCCGTTGCCGACACTTTTTCACTCCAGACACAACAATGCAACTGCAACAGAAGGCAACACAGACACACGTACATTGCTGTCACAAGCGAACGAACGAGCGACCGACCGACCGAGCAACAACATTTTACAATAACTAATCGCAGCAATTTGTTAAAATGTCAACTTTGTCTCTTTTACTTGGGATAAGTGCAACAATGAAAGACACTTAAAACCTAACCGTGAACGACGCTCACCACCAACCACAACAACAACAGCAGCAGCAAAATGAAATGATTGCGATGGTGTTGCTTAGCGATAGTTTTTGGGGGCTTAGCTCTTGATATTTTCTCGATAGTTAACTTACGGTTGGGATTATGCAAAACAAGTTTTGTTTGCTTTACCACCTCTATCTAATCTCGTTAAATGTTGCAACCAAGTCGACTAGGAAAACAAATTTTAAATTATTGCCAATAATTTAAAGGTCCAAAGTTTGGCGGGGCATGAGTAATGCCAAGGGAGTTGCAACAAAATAGAGGTTGCCACATACATAAGACCTTTACAATACAATCGTGATTCCCACCTTTAGGGTTTTAAAAGACTGTCAACATTTTCACGTCTTTATTCTACAGGACTTATATAGGCTTTTACAGGCCTTCTATAGGTCTTATATTCATAGACTTGAAAAATTTCTTTAAAATGTCCAAAATATTATTTAAGAAATTCACTCCAGTTTTGGTTCTTAAAAAAACACTTTGAACAATACACGTTTATTATAGCTCTGGAAAAAAAGTTTTTAAACTGGAGCTATATCTAAATCTGAACCAATTTCCACGAAATTTAACACACATCGTTCTACACTTAATTCAGTACTCCATGCTAAATTTCGTGCAAATCGAATGATATATAGGAATTTTTGTACACCATTTATATTAAATCGAACGAAAATATATATGGAGCTATATCCAAATCTGAATCGATTTTCAACACATCACTCTAGACTTAATTTAGTACGCTATGCCAAATTTCGTGTAAATCGAAAGATATATAGGTACTTTGGTGCACCATTTACCCTAAATCGGACGATAATATATATGGGAGCTATATCTAAATCTGAACCGATTTTTCTCAATTTCAGGGCTACCCTAAAAAGTGGACCAATATTCATAATTTTTAATAAGAATATTTTCTTACCATGGAAACCAAAATACAAAAGTTTAGCAAATTATATTGCAAAATGTGTCATATGGTGTATACAAAAGGACCATTCCAAAACCAAATGTCTTAAGAGTAGTAGCAATGTATGTCCAAAAAATTCCAAAGCTTTGTCTTCAATCGGCAAAGAATTGCCATTAAGAATAATTGGGTTATTATTTCATTATTAATTATAAATAATTTTGTTCTATAATTCTGAGCACTATTTTTAAATAGTCCTTGAAAAAACTGTCTTTAAGAAATCCACGCCAAAAGTCTTTGAAAAAATCATTTTTACCAGTAAATCAACTCCTATGATAGTCCTTAAAAAAACTTAATACACTTTTATAATAGTCATTGAAAAAAAAAAATGGTTTAAAAAATCCACGACTGTTATGATCCATGAAAAAATATTCTTTACAAAATCCACGCCTGTTGTGGTCCTTGGAAAAAAAATCTGTAATGATCTAGTCTGTAATGTATAGTCCTTGAAAAATGTGTCTTTAATAAATCCACGCCTATGATAGTCCTTGAAAAATTTGCCTATGATAGTCCTTGAAAAATTTGTCTTTAATAAATCCACGCCTATGATAGTCCTTGAAAAATTTGTCTTTAATAAATCCACGCCTATGATAGTCCTTGGAAAATTTGTCTTCAATAAATCCACGCCTATGATAGTCCTTGAAAAATTTGTCTTTAATAAATTCGTTAATAAATCCAAGCCTACAATAGTCCATAAAAAATATTTTTTAATAAATCCACGGCTATAATAGTTCACGAAAAAACTGCCTTAATAGTTAAAAACCCATGCTTGTTATAGTCCTTAAAAAAATATTCTCTAACAAATCTGCGCCTATGATTTCTTTCAGTAATCCACTACGCCTACGCCTGTTATGGTCCTTAAAAATATTGCTTAAAAAACCACGACTATTATGGTATTTGAAAACTATTCTTATGGGCCATGAAAAAATATTCTTTAAAAAAACCCAGGCCTGTTATGGTCTTTCAAAAAATATTCTTTAAAAAATCCACGTCTATCAAAAAATAAAATGAAAAATAATCTTAAAAAGCCCATGCCTGTTATAGTCCTTAAAAAATATTTTCTAAAAAATCTGCGCCTATAATCGTCATTTCTTTTAGTAATACACTCCCATAATAGTCCTTGCAAAAATATTGTCTAAAAATCCACTGTTATATTGGACGTTGAAAATATCACCCTCATATTTATCTAGTTTACATTGGTTCTTAGCAAATATTATTTGAAAAATACAAGTTGGGTTTGGAAAACATATTTTTTAAATGTCATGTCTTTGAAAAAATCATTAAAAAACAATAATAAATAAAAAAATCCAGTCCTTGAAAAATATTCTAAAAATATCCATGATATAATGTTTAAAAAATAAGGCTCTATCAAATATTCTTTCAAAAATTCAAGCTTTCAATGTTCCGCAAGGGCTAGTATTGTATTGGGAGTCCAAATATGTGTCTTCTCGTGGCCGATGAATCCAATTGAAAATTTTCTTTTCATTTTCAAAATTTCGCCCCCCTTTATGCAATAGTGGATCGACATGATGTAGGCATGGTAAAAATATAAAATTGTAAAAGTTTTTATCAAAATGATGGTCAAGCTACGATGTGCAAAGTATTCTTCAGCCAGTCAGATGGACGGGCATTCTGAAATCGACTGTAAATTGTCTGAAAAGGTCTCGGTATAAAGACAAGTGTCTTTGGGCCTCACAACCCACACATTTCAAATTGTATTAGCAGTATGACTATATCATAACTCGACTCAAAAAGTGAATTTAAATATATCCACAAAACGATCTTCTTTACTCATTGCATATGAAAGACAAATTCACAAAATGTAAAACCCTGTACCACAGATACACAACATTTTTACTCTAGTAAAGGACAACTCCAACAACTATGACCTACAGAATTATGTCACTATCTACATATATATATTAAAAATAAATTACAAAACATACATCTTTTTAATTCTACTTCCACTACAAGTTTAACAACATAAATCGCCATAATTCAATTTGTCTTTTATCAAAAAATAAATTTAATCCTCTTCCCTCCGAATAAAAAACGCGTCAATGGCTATATAAACATTAACGACTTGAAAATTGCCAACATTGCAAGCGAGCGAGCGAGCGAGAAGCAGAGGGAACGAAAAGAAAAACTGGCGATTTCACTTAAAAGGCATTTTAACATGACATGGGATACACTTTTTGTCGTTTGTCGAACACATTTCGTGATCGTACGTAATTATCTCAACACCAAATTTATAAAACCCAGAAAAAATAACAACAACAAAACAATACAACAAATGAAGACTGCTTCGGTAAAAATAAATAAAACAACAGCAACAACAAAAAAAACTGTCTCTACAATTCAATCAGAACCGAAGACAACCGGACAATGCGACACTGCTCGGTCTGTTCCAGTTCCAATAACCAATTGGTCCCAAGATTTCAAGCGTAATATGGGCAATGGCAGCAGCCGAAGTATGGATTACAATTTCGAAATTTATTTATGTTTTTGTCAACGTTCAAAACAAGTCATTAAAACGGAGGGAACACATTGGAGACAGCAGCAGGCCGTAATAAAAAAGGCAGTAGTCCTTGTAAAAACCGAATGGAACACTGACAACAACATAAAAAATCCACTCAAGTAGAGAAAAGAAAAAAATAAAAAAAAAACACCAAAATGTGAAATTAAATTAAACCGGCTGTCCGGTTTAAAGGAGCGGGGATGAGAGTTACACGCACATGACCATAAGGATGTTTGGTTGGTTGGCTGGTTAGTCGGTTGCCAAGCCAAAACAGACAGCCGGTTTGAATTGATCTTTTTTCATCGTACTCCCCCCTCTATTTCTCTTCCCCACCGCCTTGTCCTTGTTGTGCAATTTATGTTAAACTAACAAATTGTCAATGGAACCGAACCTAAATAACAGCGAATTGAGGTTGTTGCAGCAGCCACAACATCAAAAATTCAAAAGCGAAAAATGACAATAAAGAGGCATGAAATGGTTGGTAGGTAGGTAGGTATGTAACCCACAAAAGGATGCACTCATCGACGAGTGTGAGTTGCAAGATAACAAATGGAGATATGCGAATGTGTACCCAAAAGCAAAACTTTGATGTACACCACCACCACGCCATGTCACATTCATGTTGCATTGCATCGTTCCACATTGTATGGCTCTCTCGCGCACAACAAATTTGTATCGATGAACGAGGCATGGAACATGGAAAACGCGCTTTTTGGTTTGATATTAAACTGGAGATAGACGATTTGTTTTGAGAGTGTTTGTTTGTTTGTTTTTTCAACATAAATGTGAATAATAAAAAATCGGAGATGCGTAGCACTCTACAATACCACATGTATGAGGGGTAAGCTGAGGGAGAAAAAACTTTGAAATTGACATGAAATGTAGGGAGTTATGGTGCCCAGCAACAGAATTCAATTCAACAACAACATCGTTTTCATACAAATTCGACAATAAACATCCAGTTGACAAACTGGTTTAACTAAAATATTTTATGGATCATTTTCTTATGCATTGAAATTTAACAGTGGTATTAATTACACAGAAACATTTGTCATTATTTTAATAATTTCATTCATATCTCTTTTTTTCATGGTGTACATGTATCTTCCTCGCTTTGAAAACAAGTAAAAATTCTTATAATGTAAATAAAAAATGTAAACATTTCATTAATATCACAACTATTTGCCTACTATTTTATTTGCGCTCATTCCTCTCTCTCTCTCTTTTTTTTTGACAAAAACAAATGTATTCCTCCCAAGAAAAAATACCTCAACCACCATTCATTGTTCGGATGTATTTGTTTTGGTGTCGTTCTCCGTCTCTCTCGCACATGGTGTTTTTAATTTTTTTCTAACGGTTTATTTGACTACTGTTTTTCCACTCACTCGATTGTGACTAGTTTCTCATTCCATTGACACTTTTACTGACCTCAGCATTGTTGTTACAAAATTCGCATATGTATATATCAAAGAAGTGTTGATATATTGTATTATACATGGTTGTTCTAATGACGCAGAACATGTAAGCACATAAGAAGAAAGGAGACAATACAAAAGGGCGAAGAAGAAGGAGACATAACATCAAAATAGAACAATTAAAACGACAACACACACCCAACGTTGTTCTTCTTTTCACTACCTTTGACAAGACACTAGTGTTTAAATTTTTATGAATTGTATTCATGAAATTCAGAAATTTCGACATATTTCGTATAACATACGAATACTTTTTTCTGTATAGGAATGTTGTATACAGATCTCAATGTTATATCAAAGAAATGGAATCTACAGATTTGGAGGAATATGATTTCTTAAAAGTGCATAAAATATATAAGGTAAATAGTTTGAATTTTCCCGCCTCATTTTCCATATTTTGAACCAACTGAGAGACAACAATCTGGCATTCCCGCAGGGTAAGTCATATCTGCAGAAAATTTATATATACATAGGTTCCTGTTTATTATGCTATATTAATAATCTGAGAGTTGTATTCCAAATATTGAGCTATTGCGAATAAAATTCCTTACTTTTAAGGACAATGCATTAGTAGTACTAGTTTCAACATTACCAGCAAATACGACGATGTAAAATCTATGACCTATTTATAACCCTAGATATGGACCACTAGTGGGCTTTCTACTTTGGCTGGACTTTACTGACCAGCTTGTTTCATGTTATCTTTGTCTAATCATGTTAAACAACACAGATTGTATTTCCGAGATAGGAAGGCTTGTGTCGTGGGAGCCAGTGCTTCGATCTGGAGGGATGTGCAGCGTGGTTGCCCACATGGTTCCATTTGTGGTATATGTAAATGGAACCCAATGATGGATCCTTTGTTGTAGGAGCTAGCTGCCTCCTTAAACGTTAGTGGGTATGCGGACGACTTGCTCATCATGTTTGAACTGGAAAATCATAGCTTGTAAGCTATGCAGATTGTGCAGGCCTGGAGTGACCGAGTTGGAGAGGAGGTGGCAACCGAGAAGACGGTGCTGATTCTACTGAAAGGTAGGTTGGCACACAGCCGTATTCGAATACGGAAAAGTATCTCGAAATAACGGTGTCCGAGCGGTTGAATTTCTTTCCTCACTTCGATCGGTTGAAAGAGAAGCTAACAACGGTCGTTGGGACCATCACGCGTGTTTTGCGGACCGATTGGCGCTTGAGTAGGGGTGCTGGTGGGCCATTTGTTGTCTGTGCGGAGAAAGTTCCTTTCGTATTAGCGGGACGTCATGTTAGCATGCTTGCCAGTGTGTCGCACTGTTTCCACAAGGGCTTTGCAAGAGCTGCTTGGCGTCGTACCGCTTCATATTGAGGTAAGATGTAGGATGTAGGGATATTGAGGTAAGATGAGGATGATTGGCACAGTCCTTCTGATCTGGTAGTTGGGGATAGTAGGCGGTAAAGCACTATCCTTCAGGAGTGTGTAGTTGATAGGTGGACGGACAATGATAAAGGAGGTGTGATGCCCGAATTAATTTGTGAAGCAACGTTCGTAGTATACGACCAGACTTTCGCTTCGGCTTAAGTACTGGTTTCTTACTGACGGAGCATGGTTCTCTCCATGCATTTCCGCATAAAAAAATGTCTGTACCAGACGCATTTATATGGATGCGGGATGGCTGAGGACTGGAGGCATATAATGACGGAATGCTGTTACTATGAAGAAATTAGAGATTTAGCAAATATGGGTATATCGAATGAATACGAACGGACCCTTGTTTGTTTAAGTAGGTTTGCTCGTGAAGAATTTATGAAAGGACAGAACTTAGTGGAGGTGGTCCTCGTGCGTAGCCCCCTAGCAGGTGCGCTCGGTCGGTTGCAGCGGGTGGTGTAGGGATAAGTAAATCGACTTTCGACTAATCGATTAATCGACTTTTTGTATTGAAAAGTCGAACAGTCGAAGTCGACTTTTGATCTATGAGAAAATCGTAAAGTCGACTTTTCAAGATCGACCTTGGATTTTCTTCATAAGTGCTTGGTTTTTTTTTTATCACAAAGCTCAAATTGCCCAAAAATTGCACTTTCCGGAATTTTACTATATCGGTTCACAATAATTCATATAAAAAAATCAAATTTTTAGTAGATTTTGCAGAAGTCAGTAAAAGTCGAAAATCGATTTTGAGTAGTGTTGACAAAATCGAAAGATCGAAAAGTTGACTTTTTAGTCAAAGGCAAAAATCGAAAGGTCTAAAAATCTACATTTTGGACAGAAGGAAAAATCGAAAAGTGTAAAAGTCGACTTTTTCGCTCAACTACGTATCCCTAGTTGAGCGTACCGCGGTGGTGGTGGGTTGGTGCACTGAATGACGGTGGTTGTTGGTGTGGAGTTTGGCGAGGAGCCATCTGGCTTTCCGTTGCTGTTGAGTCGTCTTTTTCGTGGTACACTAGTTTTCACGACGTTCACGCCTAATATGGATATCGTGAAAGCTGTCCGTGAGGTCGTTTTATTTGAGTGTTTGTGTTGTCCGTTGTCGCGGTTCTTTGGGCTTTTGGTGCAGTCCGTGAGGACAGCATTTTAATTGTTTTGTTCTGTGTTCTTATTCATCGTTGTTGCCGCTGCGGAATTGTGGTAGGTATATTGTGTCGTCTGTTTTTGTATTGGGATTCCATCTCGGACGTGTGTCAAACTGGGAGAGGCTTCGGTCTCGAGCCTGATCGGAGGTTATCCGTACCGCGGGTGTCAAGTGCCCCTGGATCTGTCGATACAGCCTGGCAGTTGTTGTGGTCCCCTGGGGACTTTCTCGGGGGAGAGTGTGCCTTCTGCATGATCTCCAATTGGTACAGCGCTTTCCGCATGTGGCTCAGTCACTGTTAGGTAGGCCAAATGGCAGGTACTCAGAACAATTTCTCCAAATACTGTACAGATATTATGAATATGCCTAATGTTATCAAATATTCATTTTTAATAAATTTATTTGCAGGCAATTGTTATTAAAGTAGACAAAATTAAAAATGTGATCTAATTTATATACCAATACATATACGTGTATTTGAATGAAGAATATGAAGAATTAATTTTAGTCAAATCCGCCAAAGTTGTTAAATGCATTAAGGTTTTTTTTAATTATCAGAGTTATTCAATCAAGCGAGGTCCGGTAATAATATATGTTTCATTTACCTGGTATTGAAATACCATGTTATCCCATTAACAAATTTCGGCACCCTCAGCAAATATATATATATATATATATATATATATGGGAAATATTGCCAATTTTTTAACATAGCTGAAGCGGAGGTTCACAACTTTATAACTCGGGAACTACTTAAGTATATGAAAAACAGTGAATAGTTTTGGGTTAATTGATCTGTCGTTGCAAACTGCTCATGATATTGACCTCCAAACTTTATTTTGGTGGAAGCTGTGTCTACTTTAATGTAAAAAAATGTGTAAAAACAGGTTGAGGCGAACAAGTTTTTTTATGTTCTCTATCGATTTGTGACTAAACCACTCATTGCACGGTCTTCGTGTCAAAATGAAACTAGAAGCCAACAAAATGGCGACTACGCCCCTTATGTATCATTTTTTAAAATTTTAACTGCAACTACCTTTAAATGATGCTGACATTTTGAAGCTCGATTTTGAGTGTTTTTTTAATTTTACTTCTAGCTTTAATACGCAAACAGGTATATCTAAAAATCGATTATAAGATTATTGTAGTCGCGAATCTGCGTAAGTTGATATGTATTTTGTGTATGTGGTATGCACAGCTTCAGAGTAATACTCATCCGAAGGTGCGAATTTTGTGCGATCAAATTTCTAAAAAACCTATTTTTCGGTCGAAATTTTTAGATCTGTCAACTGAATGATATGGGTACCCGCGATCAATAAGGTTTTTTACGTTTCGGATGATATAAAATCTTCTTTGTGAAAATCCATCTACTAGAACGGCGGGAACTGGCATTCCAAAAACACGAAATTTGGCAAAAAAATGTTTTTGAAAATATCGCGGATTTATTTGCGTTTTCTGTGTATCATTTCCGCTTCAATAAATGACCTCATACGGATTTTGATCTTTTTCGAAAAGAGAACTTTAAAAACTTCAGCCGGAAGAGAGATGTACGCAATTTATCTCAAAAATAGATTGTTCTGGCACATCCATGGTTCTTAATGGACCACATTGAAATGATATAGATCGATGTATTTTTTTATGGTGCACACCGAAATCGGATGCGCGTTAATTGAATATGGAGTTTTCGGAAATTATTCGCGTTTTACTATTTTTTGGGTACTTGAATGTAACGTGCGGCACATCTTAGCCGTTAAGGGGACCCCCCCCCCCCCATTCTCGGGGTCAAAATTTTTGTTGACTTAATTCCAATCTACACTAATTCAAGAATGTCCCTGCAAAATTGCAAGTAAAAATCTCAAGAACTCTTGAAGATATAGCCGATTTATTGTGTCAGCATCAAGTGACGGCTGAAGGGCTTCTCAAACTTTAAACGCGTTTTTCTCTAAACATTTTTTTGCGAATGGCGGGCACGATAACTCAAAAACTAATAACCCAATCGATTTCAAATTTTTACACGTTTCTCTGTGAGTGTATAGCTATCGTATGAACTAGAATAAAGCCAATCGGTGAAGATCTTCCTTATTTTTTTTTAACTTGGTTTTTGGTAAAAAATCGGCGATTTTCCAAAAATATTTTTTCAAAGTTCCGCCATTTTGTTAATTTTAGAGCGAAGTCAATAATCCTAGTTCATACGAGAGCCAGACATGTACTCTTTCTAACACCGTTGGAATTTTCGGATTCCGATGTTCCAGTGAGGAGTTATCATGCCCGCCATCAAAAATAAGGACTTTTCTTTGATCACAAAAAACAACAACAAAACAACAACAAAAATTTTTTGTAAATTATTTTTCTTCTTTTTTAAATCTTCAAATATATATGTGCGAAGTTACAAACCTTAACAAGCATTGGTATTCATTTACCAGCCCATTTAAAATCTTAAAAATAAAAAATCGAGAATGGGGGGGGTTCCCTTAAATGAAATTTCGCAAAATATATATTGATTGGAAGATAAACTTCAGTACTTCCTGAAAACCGCATGCGCATCAAATGATTTTGAGAATTACGCGATTTAGACGCAATTTATCTCAAAAATAGTGTGAGCTTTCACATCCATGGTTCTTAATGGACCACATTGAAATGGTATAGATCGATGTATTTATTTAGGGTGCACACCGAAATCGGATGCGCGTTAATGGCATATGGAGTTTTCGGAAATTATTCGCTTTTTACGATTTTTTGGGTACTTCAATGTAATGTGCGGCACATCTTAGCCGTCAAATGAAATTTCGCAAAATATATATGGATTGGAAGATAAACTTCAGTACTTCCTGGATGCCGCATGCGCATCAAATGATTTTGGGAATTACGCAATTTACACGCAATTTAAAATGTATATTTCATAATATTATTTTATTTTAAGATTTATTTCTACTTACAGAATCCCAAGATTTATCGGAAGGGTCTTGATATAATCCGCAAGGCGTATACTTATACACAAAAAGTGATTTTTCTGGAATTTCTTGTATACAATTAAAAAAATAAATTTGATGACATTATTTTTTCGAACCAAAAACAAATATTTTCCCTCAATATCTTGTTTTTTTGTCGCTGTGATTTAGAAACCGCTACACGGACTTGTGTGATTTTGATATCATTTGATTCATCATGGTGTTTAGATTATGTAGATATTTTTAAATTAATTTTTAGGTGTGTGTATGTCATTAATATAATGAAAATATTTACGTAGTCTCCTATATTTTCATTATTTTTCTCATATTTCGCGAAGATGTGCAACTTTTTCGCGATTTTTATAATATATTCATATTCTTATTTTACGGAGGAAGATATAATGTCCGTGAAGATAAATTTAAAATTTAACTAGCAAAGACACAAACCACCAAACTTTTTCGCTGGTTCACATAGGGTTAAGACAGAGAGAGTGAGAGAATGCGAAATTGCAGAACTAAATCGAGAGAGAGAGAGAAAGTGTGAGCGTAACTGAGAATGTGCCACAATTTGCAGAACAGAATTGTGCGCAGTATGTGAGCGTATTTGACAATGCGCCACCAATTTGCAGAACTAAATTGCGGCCGGCCTTATGCAAATTTCATATAAAATACCCCATTGTAAAAAAATGAAGAAGGGTTCG
Source organism: Musca vetustissima (assembly GCF_032173495.1). NCBI lineage: Eukaryota > Metazoa > Arthropoda > Insecta > Diptera > Muscidae > Musca > Musca vetustissima. The sequence continues at coordinate 5,493 of NW_026879809.1, read as the reverse complement.
GGGTTGAGGGGGGGGCTCAAACGAAAGGTCTAAGAGTGTACTTTCAGAATATGTGGACCATATAGGCAAAAAGAGTTTCGGAGATGGGAATTTTTCCGATTTTCTGAAAATGTTTAGGGTGACTTTAGGAAAATTTCCGATAAAATGGGCCACTGTAAAAAAATGAAGAAGGGTTCGGGGTTGAGGGGGGGCTCAAACGAAAGGTCTAAGAGTGTACTTTCAGAATATGTGGACCATATAGGCAAAAAGAATTTCGGAGATGGGAATTTTTCCGATTTTCTGAAAATGTTTAGGGTGACTTTAGGAAAATTTCCGATAAAATGGGCCACTGTAAAAAAATGAAGAAGGGTTCGGGGTTGAGAGGGGGCTCAAACGAAAGGTCTAAGAATATGTGGACCATATAGGCAAAAAGAGTTTCGGAGATGGGAATTTTTCCGATTTTCTGAAAATGTTTAGGGTGACTTTAGGAAAATTTCCGATAAAATGGGCCACTGTAAAAAATTGAAGAAGGGTTCGGGGTTGAGAGGGGGCTCAAACGAAAGGTCTAAGAGTGTACTTTCAGAATATGTGGACCATATAGGCAAAAAGAGTTTCGGAGATGGGAATTTTTCCGATTTTCTGAAAATGTTTAGGGTGACTTTAGGAAAATTTCCGATAAAATGGGCCACTGTAAAAAAATGAAGAAGGGTTCGGGGTTGAGAGGTGGCTCAAACGAAAGGTCTAAGAGTGTACTTTCAGAATATGTGGACCATATAGGCAAAATGAGTTTCGGAGATGGGAATTTTTCCGATTTTCTGAAAATGTTTAGGGTGACTTTAGGAAAATTTCCGATAAAATGGGCCACTGTAAAAAAATGAAGAAGGGTTCGGGGTTGAGAGGGGGCTCAAACGAAAGGTCTAAGAGTGTACTTTCAGAATATGTGGACCATATAGGCAAAAAGAGTTTCGGAGATGGGAATTTTTCCGATTTTCTGAAAATGTTTAGGGTGACTTTAGGAAAATTTCCGATAAAATGGGCCACTGTAAAAAAATGAAGAAGGGTTCGGGGTTGAGGGGGGGCTCAAACGAAAGGTCTAAGAGTGTACTTTCAGAATATGTGGACCATATAGGCAAAAAGAGTTTCGGAGATGGGAATTTTTTCAGTTACGTCCATTTGACTTTCCCCGAACCCTTCTTCATTTGTTTACAGTGGCCCATTTTATCGGAAATTTTCCTAAAGTCACCCCAAACATTGTCAGAAAATCGGAAAAATTCCCATCTCCGAAACTCTTTTTGCCTATATGGTCCACATATTCTGAAAGTACACTATTAGACCTTTCGTTTGAGCCCCCCCTCAACCCCGAACCCTTCTTCATTTTTTTACAGTGGCCCATTTTATCGGAAATTTTCCTAAAGTCACCCTAAACATTTTCAGAAAATCGGAAAAATTCCCATCTCCGAAACTCTTTTTGCCTATATGGTCCACATATTCTGAAAGTACACTCTTAGACCTTTCGTTTGAGCCCCCTCTCAACCCCGAACCCTTCTTCATTTTTTTACAGTGGCCCATTTTATCGGAAATTTTCCTAAAGTCACCCTAAACATTTTCAGAAAATCGGAAAAATTCCCATCTCCGAAACTCATTTTGCCTATATGGTCCACATATTCTGAAAGTACACTCTTAGACCTTTCGTTTGAGCCACCTCTCAACCCCGAACCCTTCTTCATTTTTTTACAGTGGCCCATTTTATCGGAAATTTTCCTAAAGTCACCCTAAACATTTTCAGAAAATCGGAAAAATTCCCATCTCCGAAACTCTTTTTGCCTATATGGTCCACATATTCTGAAAGTACACTCTTAGACCTTTCGTTTGAGCCCCCTCTCAACCCCGAACCCTTCTTCAATTTTTTACAGTGGCCCATTTTATCGGAAATTTTCCTAAAGTCACCCTAAACATTTTCAGAAAATCGGAAAAATTCCCATCTCCGAAACTCTTTTTGCCTATATGGTCCACATATTCTGAAAGTACACTCTTAGACCTTTCGTTTGAGCCCCCCCCTCAACCCCGAACCCTTCTTCATTTTTTTACAATGGGGTATTTTATATGAAATTTGCATAAGGCCGGCCGCAATTTAGTTCTGCAAATTGGTGGCGCATTGTCAAATACGCTCACATACTGCGCACAATTCTGTTCTGCAAATTGTGGCACATTCTCAGTTACGCTCACACTTTCTCTCTCTCTCTCTCTCTCTCTCGATTTAGTTCTGCAATTTCGCATTCTCTCACTCTCTCTGTCTTAACCCTATGTGAACCAGCGAAAAAGTTTGGTGGTTTGTGTCTTTGCTAGTTAAATTTTAAATTTATCTTCACGGACATGGAAGATATATATCAACGTTTTTGGTCAATATAATAAACGGCGTAATTTTAAGATTTTTTTCTTATGCCCAAAATTAAAACCTCGATAACTTTTGCGCGCATCAACCAAAAATTTGATCGCGAAGGGTTTCGGAGTCAGAGCAGTTTTCTCTATATGTGTACCAAAAATCATTGATGTGCCACAAAAACAAAAAAGCTGATTTTTTGAAAATGGAATATTAAAAAATTGGCAATATTGCCCATATATATTTTTTTTTTTTTTTGATATTGTTCTAAATAAAAAATCCACATTCTAAAAGCAAAAATGGTTTTGGTACAATGCTCTACCGGTATTGACATTTAAATGATCGTCGTCATAGATTTATCCTACTTAGTACCCTAAACTAACATTTACTTTTAGTCCGAAACAGTTAGTATTCTTCTAACTCATTTTGTTTTTGGGATATCTGTATATTCCCTTAAAATATGTAATTTGTCCCACTGTTCACATCTACATTACTCGTTTCTTCTCCCAACATATTTATTTATATTTTGCGTGCAATTTTACGTATGAGATGATAAAGATGACGACGAACGAAGGCAATAAGAATAAGGACAATGGTGACGCTCATGTGGTTGTTGTTATTGTCGGTGTTTGGTAGTTGTTGATTATAAAAATTTTTATTACCTTTTAATACGTAATTCCCTTAGCCATCATAACTTGAACACTTGGATTTCCTTTTCTTTACAAAGGTGGACAATGTCAGATAAATCTGTGGAGTGCTGAGTGCCAAATAGTGTGTGTGGTGTGTTGGTGGGCAGGAAGGCTGGCAGATCAGAGAACAAACAAGAAACGAGTAGTTATGGCTGCTCAGTTATTGTTATTGTTGTTATTTTTTCTTCTTCTTTTTGATTGTAACGTACAATTTGCAATCGGCTTAAACATGTATATCCTGTCCTTCAACAAGTTTTGATATAATTTTTCAATGTTGATGTTGTGGGGAGTTTTTTTTTTCGTTCTGGTATGGCATGATTTTTGTTAAGAGATTTGTTTTTCGTTCACATAATTTGGTGTATTATGATGGCAACAACAATAACAACTTCAAGAAAAAATGTACATATTTATAGTTTTAGTTTTTTATGCTGAGCATATAAAATATATTTTTTTTCTTCTTCCTAATTGACAATTGTGTGTCGTCGTCGATGTCCTCCTGTTTGGTATTGGGGTAGAAACCAAGCAAGTTTTTTTAGATACTATGATGATAACGATGGATGGTGGTAGGCAGCAGCAGTAACAACCAGACAGAAAGAGGTGTAACTGGATAATTTTATATTTATGATGATACCCCTCTGATGGACAAAGCAAACAAACCAACAGAAAAAACAACAACATGATATCCGAGAGCTAAAGACTTCTGTGTGTAAGCCAAGATTATGATGAATGCTAAAAATATCAGAGAATTCCACTTACAGCCAGTCAGCCAGCATCGTTAATATCGTTTATACCATAAGTGACAACATGAATTCCGATAATTGCCATAATTTATGATGACCAATTATTTTTTTTCTCTTGGCTTCTTAATTAAATGGGGAGTTTTGTGTTATGATAGAATGTAAACATCAATATTAAATCTATTTAATGATACAATGTGAATATATTTAAATATAAGTGACACTCCTGTTTGATAGACATATTGAGGATCTGCAGTAATTATTTGCGACAGCCCTTGAAAAAATATTCTTTAAAAAATCCACGCCTATTACTCAGACAGCCCTTGAAAAAATATTGTTTAAAAAATCCACGCCTATTACTCAGACAGCCCTTGAAAAAATATTGTTTAAAAAATCCACGCCTATTACTCAGACAGCCCTTGAAAAAATATTCTTTAAAAAATCCACGCCTATTACTCAGACAGCCCTTGAAAAAATATTCTTTAAAAAATCCACGCCTATTACTCAGACAGCCCTTGAAAAAATATTCTTTAAAAAATCCACGCCTATTACTCAGACAGCCCTTGAAAAAATATTCTTTAAAAAATCCACGCCTATTACTCAGACAGCCCTTGAAAAAATATTCTTTAAAAAATCCACGCCTATTACTCAGACAGCCCTTGAAAAAATATTCTTTAAAAAATCCACGCCTATTACTCAGACAGCCCTTGAAAAAATATTCTTTAAAAAATCCACGCCTATTACTCAGACAGCCCTTGAAAAAATATTCTTTAAAAAATCCACGCCTATTACTCAGACAGCCCTTGAAAAAATATTCTTTAAAAAATCCACGCCTATTACTCAGACAGCCCTTGAAAAAATATTCTTTAAAAAATCCACGCCTATTACTCAGACAGCCCTTGAAAAAATATTCTTTAAAAAATCCACGCCTATTACTCAGACAGCCCTTGAAAAAATATTCTTTAAAAAATCCACGCCTATTACTCAGACAGCCCTTGAAAAAATATTCTTTAAAAAATCCACGCCTATTACTCAGACAGCCCTTGAAAAAATATTCTTTAAAAAATCCACGCCTATTACTCAGACAGCCCTTGAAAAAATATTCTTTAAAAAATCCACGCCTATTACTCAGACAGCCTTGCAAAAAGATTGTTTAGAAATCCAAGCCTTGAAAAAATATTCTTTAAAAAATCCACGCCTATTACTCAGACAGCCTTGTGTGAAAAAATATTCTTTAAAAAATCCACGCCTATTACTCAGACAGCCTTGTGTGAAAAAATATTCTTTAAAAAATCCACGCCTATTACTCAGACAGCCCTTGAAAAAATATTCTTTAAAAAATCCACGCCTATTACTCAGACAGCCCTTGAAAAAATATTCTTTAAAAAATCCACGCCTATTACTCAGACAGCCCTTGAAAAAATATTCTTTAAAAAATCCACGCCTATTACTCAGACAGCCCTTGAAAAAATATTCTTTAAAAAATCCACGCCTATTACTCAGACAGCCCTTGAAAAAATATTCTTTAAAAAATCCACGCCTATTACTCAGACAGCCCTTGAAAAAATATTCTTTAAAAAATCCACGCCTATTACTCAGACAGCCCTTGAAAAAATATTCTTTAAAAAATCCACGCCTATTACTCAGACAGCCCTTGAAAAAATATTCGTCAAAAAATCCACGCCTATTACTCAGACAGCCCTTGAAA
>NW_026879808.1:0-28229 GCF_032173495.1 Musca vetustissima | reverse complement strand
AATTATCGACCAATGAAGACCCCTATTTTTAAAGATCAGGGTAAAAATCGGTTAATATTTAGGGGATGCAATGGACCAAAAACTTTATTTTTGTCTGATTTTCTGGTCGCTCTAGAGGCCGCAATTATGGCCCAAACATCTCGAATTTTTACATGGATAAGAGGATCAGGCCAAAGAATAAGCATGACTGTTTTGATAACGATCGGTCAATATGTAGCGGGTCAAATGGACCCTGACTTTTGTGTGAAAAATTACAAAATTTGTATTCTATAGCGTATATATTTACTCCTGAAGGACATAGACCCGAGAAGTTGATAGTATAACCTAGAGGAGTGGTTGACCTTTAAATGGATACCAATTATACCAATAATCCGACAATATAATTGGTGCTCAGATATGCGAGTTATACATAATAAGGTAAATGTGACCATGAGCATAGTATAACTATTACTCCACTAGTGGACGGAAATGTCACGCTGATCGCTTTGAAATTGTACATGAATTTCCGATTATGGTCATGGATGACGCCTATAGTTTTCTGTGAAGTTGAAATTTCATTCAGGGTGTGCAATGAACCCAAATCTTTAATTTTGTCAGATTTTCTAGTCGCTTTAGAGACAGTTTTTATATGCAGAACATCACATATTCTACAAGGTGAAGGTGATGTGGCCAAATACTTAGAGCGGCTGTTTAGATGATGATCGGTCAATATTCCGTGGGTCAAATCAACCAAAACCTAAAGTGACCAGTTTTTTTATTTTATGGCGTAACAATTCACTTCAAGAAAAAATGGAAAAAATGCCAGGGTTAGAAAGTGGAGCTGTTGACCTATAATCGATCAAGAGGGTACAAATATCACGAAATATTGCCCAGTTTCAGAATATAGAACGGCAGAAAGTTAGAGTTGCGTGGTAGTTGTGTAGGGTATCATATGGTCGACCCCGTTCGACTATACTGCTCCGCTCACTGGTTTTATACCAATAGGCGTGGATTGAAAAATTTTTGGAAGGCTACCAATAGGTGTGGATTTAATTTTTTAAGGCGTGGATTTTTAAAAATATTTTTTCAAGGACTATCAATAAGCGTGGACTATCAATAGGCGTGGATTTTCAAAAATATTTTTTCAAGGACTATCAATAGGCGTGGATTTTTAAATATATTTTTCAAGACCCGCAAGGCGTGGATTTTTAAATATATTTTTTCAAGGACTATCAATAGGCGTGGATTTTTAAAAATATTTTTTCAAGGACTAGGCGTGGATTTTTAAAAATATTTTTTCAAGGACTAGGCGTGGATTTTTAAAAATATTTTTTCAAGGACTAGGCGTGGATTTTTAAAAATATTTTTTCAAGGACTATCAATAGGCGTGGATTTTTAAAAATATTTTTTCAAGGATTCTCAATAGGCGTGGATATTTTTAAAAATATTTTTTCAAGGACTATCAATAGGCGTGGATTTTTAAAAATATTTTTCCAAGGTCTATCAATAGGCGAGGATTTTAAAAAATATTTTTTCAAGGACTATCAATAGGCGTGGATTTTAAAAAATATTTTTTCAAGGACTATAAATAGGCGTGGATTTTTAAATATATTTTTTCAAGGACTATCAATAGGCGTGGATTTTTACAAATATTTTTTCAAGGACTATCAGTAGGCGTGGAGTTTTAAAAATATTTTTCAAGGACTATCAGTTTCAAGGACTATCAGTAGGCGTGGATTTTTAAAAATATTTTTTCAAGGACTATCAATAGGCGTGGATTTTTAAAAATATTTTTTCAAGGACTATCAGTAGGCGTGGATTTTTAAAAATATCTTTTCAAGGACTATCAATAGTCGTGGATCTTGTAAAATATTTTTTCAAGGACTATCAATAGACGTGGATTTTTAAAAATATTTTTTCAAGGACTATCAATAGGCGTGGATTTTTAAAAATAGTTTTTCAAGGACTATCAATAGGCGTGGATTTTTAAAATTATTTTTTTAAACATATTTTTATAATCAGTTTTACTATCTGTAAGGCTTGTGGCTAGGGAAATTTTCGACGAAATTATATCATTAGGAGGAAATGTCCTGCTATGATCCTTGCCATCTCTTACAATATTATTGGTAGTGCTTAAATGAGCATCAATCATACCACACACACACACAAAAGGGAATTGAAATTGTATTATCAAGCTTACATTAAAAAGAATTAACATCAACATTTCATTACAAAAGGACTCCTCCCGTTTGTGATTTATGAGAACATTAACTAATACATACAAACACACAATTCATGCTCGACTTCAATACATTTAATATACATGTAAGTATATATATATATATATATTTTTTTTTTGGCATGTCATGACCAAAAATGGCTAATACCACAAGTTACTTAAATCTTGTTTTGTAATGTTCATTTGAACATATTTTGTGTGGCCTCTTTTTTGTGGCAAGGGTGCTGGGAAGGGGTAGGTGAGTAGTAACGGAAATAGCCTCTTTATGTTTTGTGTAATTATTATGTATTCATTTGTATTTTATTTTTCTTGTACGCATTTCGATTTCGTTTTTTTTTTTTCTTTATATTTCCATTACAGTTATTTCCCATGGAGATTAGCAAAGCAATTAATGTTTATCCTGTCGACCACGGAGCACGATATTCCTATTCAAATCTCGAAGATTAGTTTCCGTTGCTGTCTCATTGTTGTTTATTATTGCTTGTTTCTCATGTTTTAATTGCTTCAATTTCCCAGTTAATTGTGGCGTTTATAATTAACTTGGCCCTGGTCTTTGGTAGTATACGAAGAAATGAAAATCATTTATTGGCTAATAATTGACATTGAAATTTTCGGTAGGATTACGTGAGGGGAAGGGGGAGTATTATTTTTGTTTTCTAATTATGGCAAACGTGACATAATTATAATATGGAAATTATTATACCACAGCAATAAGTAGAGGGGAAGTAGTTTTTTAGGCGTTAGTAGTAGTTTTTTAGGCGTTAGAAGCGTTTAATGGCCTTAAAATGTCTTTTTAGACCACAGAAAATTAAAATGCGTTTTTAGGCGTTAGAAGCGTTTAAAGGCCTTAAAATGCCTTTTTAGACCACAGAAAATTCAAATGCGTGCGTTTTCCACAGAAAATTAAAGTGCGTTTTCTAGGCGTTAGAAGCGTTTAAAGGCCTTAAAATTTTTTAGACCACAGAAAATTAAAATGCGTTTTCTAGGCGTTAGAAGCGTTTAATGGCCTTAAAATGTCTTTTTAGACCACAGAAAATTAAAATGCGTTTTTAGGCGTTAGAAGCGTTTAAAGGCCTTAAAATGCCTTTTTAAGACCACAGAAAATTCAAATGCGTTTTTTAGGCGTTTGAAGCGTTTTTTAGGCCTTAAAATGCCTTTTTAGACCACAGAAAATTAAAATGCGTTTTCTAGGCGTCAGAAGCGTTTAAAGGCCTTAAAATGCCTTAAAAGACCACAGAAAATTAAAATGCGTTTTCTAGGCGTTAGAAGCGTTTAAAGGCCTTAAAATGCCTTTTTAGACCACAGAAAATTAAAATGCGTTTTTTAGGCGTTAGAAGCGTTTAAAGGCGTTAAAATGCCTTTTTAGACCATAGAAAATTAAAATGCGTTTTTTAGGCTTTAGAAGCGTTTAAAGGCCTTAAAATGCCTTTTTAGACTACAGAAAATTAAAATGCGTTTTTAGGCGTTAGAAGCGTTTAAAGGCCTTAAAATGCCTTTTTAGACCAGAAAATTAAAATGCCTTTTTAGACCGGTAGAAGCGTTTTATGGCCTTTAGACGCTTCTAACGCCTAAAAAACGCATTTTAATTTTCTGTGGTCTAAAAAGGCTTTTCAAGGCCTTTAAACGCTTCTAACGCCTAAAGAACGCATATTTTTTCCATGCCCTACGAGGCGTGGATTTATTTAAGAATACTTCTTAAGATATTAAGAATATTTTTTCATGGCCTTACAAGGGGAGTATCCTTTAATATCCTTGAAATTGTCTTTCATTTAATTTTAATTTTTATTGTGGGATCCCATTAAAATGTTGGCAAACACTTCATTAAAAATATCCTCCAAACCATCCACAATTATCACCCTGCAAAAATTCCCAGAAATTCATTCAGGATTTCCAGGCTAGACAAATATCCTGGACATGACATAGATCTCCCCTTTGCGTCGTTGAGAATTATATGCAAAAAATAAATGTTTTCTTCAAGACTTTAGGCGTATAAAGTTTTAATCGCCGGAGTTTATTTTTAAAGATACTTCTTTGTTGTTGTTGTTTATTTATTGGTGTAAGTATGTGTGTTTGTATGTTAGCCTGCTATACATTCTTATTTGTTCAACTAAACTTCCGGTGGTTTTCTGAAAAACAGCAAAGCCAATGGAGCGCATTTGCCATTTGTTCATTGGTGTGTGTGCTTGTGTGCGTGTGTTTGTTTGTGTTGGAGAAAAACATTCTCTGAGGTTTATATTCTCCGCCACGGATGTTCTGTTTAATGCAGCAGACCTTTATACAAATGCCCATAATAAGTTTGTCTGTCTGCCTATATATCACTGTGTATGTGTGTGCGTGCGTGACTACACGTTTCGTATGTGAGGTTATGGTTTTAGCATGAAAAGACAAATGTTTGTTGTTGTCTGCTGTAGGCTGGTTATGGTTTCGCATACAATCGAAAATACCGCACACACACACACGCACATACTCTATGTGACAATTTCCTTGTATGCGTTGACTATCAATGTGAATTTATGCGTGCCTTTGTTTCCCTTGTTTCTGGTATGGTATAAATTTAATTTCCGGCATTTTTTAGAAGGAATAAAATAAGGGAACAAAGGAAAAAATCGATAAAAAATAGGCATTTGGAAAATATTCTGTATCATCTCTGACTTCTCAGGCCTCTGAAAAAATATTCTGTATCATCTCTGACTTCTCAGGCCTCTGAAAAAATATTCTGTATAAATCTTCTGACTTGAAAAAATTCTCAGGGCCTCTGAAAAAATATTCTTTAATAAATCCACGCCTTCTCATGCCTTGGGAAAAAAATATTCTTTAATAAAGCCACGCCTCAGTTGGCCCTTGAAAAATATTCTTTAATAAATCCACGCCTCAGTTGGCCCTGAAAAATATTCTTGAAAAATATTCTTTAATAAATCCACGCCTTCTTAGGCCTTGGGAAAAATATTATTTAATAAATCCACGCCTTCTCAGGCCTTGGGAAAAATATTCTTTAAAAAAAAAATATTCTTTAATAAATCCACGCCTTCTCAGGCCTTGGGAAAAATATTCTTTAATAAATCCACGCCTTCTCAGGCCTTGGGAAAAATATTCTTTAATAAATCCACGCCTTCTCATGCCTTGGGAAAAATATTCTTTAATAAATCCACGCCTTCTCAGGCCTTGGGAAAAATATTCTTTAATAAATCCACGCCTTCTCAGGCCTTGGGAAAAATATTCTTTAATAAATCCACGCCTTCTCAGGCCTTGGGGAAAATATTCTTAAATAAATCCACGCCTTCTCAGGCCTTGGGGAAAATATTCTTTAATAAATCCACGCCTTCTCAGGCCTTGTGAAAAATATTCTTTAATAAATCCACGCCTCAGTTGGCCCTTGAAAAATATTCTTTAATAAATCCACGCCTCAGTTGGGCCTTGAAAAATATTATTTAATAAATCCACGCCTCAGTTGGCCCTTTAATAAATCCACGCCTGGTTGGCCCTTGTGAAAAATATTCTTTAATAAATCCACGCCTCAGTTGGCCCTTGAAAAATATTCTTTAATAAAGCCACGCCTCAGTTGGCCCTTGAAAAATATTCTTTAATAAATCCACGCCTCAGGTGGCCCATGAAAAATATTCTTTAATAAATCCACGCCTCAGTTGGCCTTGAAAAATATTCTTTAATAAATCCACGCCTCAGGTCTTGGGGAAAATATTTTTTAATAAATTCACGCCTTTGGTAGGCCTCTGAAAAATATTCTTTAATAAATCCATGCCTTCCCAGGTCTTGGGAAAAATTTTCTTTAATAAATCCACGCCTTCTCAGGCCTTGGGACAAATATTTTTTAATAAATTCACGCCTTTGGTTAAATATTCTTCTTCTTTAAAAAAACTAATTTCTCTACATAAAACTTTAATTTTGAAATTAACCTGTTTGTCCTTTCTTTGATTTTATTTTCTGTGAACCAGAAAACACTTCCTCAAAACTCAACTCAATTAAATCCAAAAAAAAAAAGAAACATTTATTCCCCTCTGCCCTCATTGTGTGTAATCTTTTGTTAATTTGTTTGTAAACTTTTCAATTCATTGGAGCCGGCAACAGGCTGCCTCTTCTGCCACTTCTTCGTATTGCCTTTCAAGCTCCAGCCGCCTTTGCTGCGATTGCAAAGGTGAAAATTTACCACTAACAACTTTAATTTACTTTCGTTTTTTCTATTCCTTTTGTCTAAACGAGTTAAAAACTTTTGGTCACCTTCTCTATGGTGGTGGTGGTGAGAAAGAGAGAAGATGAGAACTCTATGAATTCAAAAAGTTCCTTTGCGGATCCTTTGATACTTTGTCGCATTGCTAAGTGTCTTGGTGATAAGTCTTGTTATTATTGTTTTTGTGGATAATTGTTGGGTCTTGATAGTTGTCTCGGCAGAGAGAGAGAGAGAGAGAGAGAGAGAGATATTGAGTTTTTCAATTAAAAACATTTTGAAACAAAATTAAGTTGAAATTGAGATGAAACAAGTTTTTGGTAGCGAATGCACTGAATTTTTAAATGGGCGAATATTTTGCGGTCACAACAGGGATTACTATAAGGTGTGGTTTTTTTAAAAATATTTTTTTCAGGACTATCAACGTAGATTTTTAAAAGGCGTGAGTTTTTTTAAAAATATTTTTTCAAGGATCCAACATAGGCGAGGATTTTGTAAAAAATATATTTTATGGGGTACGTAACATAGGCGTGGGGTTTTATACCCTACACAACTATATTGTCGGGGTATTATAGCTATGTGCATTCCCAGAGCTTGTAACGCCATCCGTGCGTTCCATTGCGAGATAGTCGGTAACATATGGCTAAGGGAACCTGCTTGCAGAATTTCTAAATCTATCTGGCCTGAATTCTCTCGTAAAAGAACGGCTTCACTGCTGGGACACAGTAAGAGGGAGATCAAAATCGTTGTGGCGATTATAACTGGCCACTGCAAAATTAGATCTCTCACTTCTAAGTGGGACTCCAGTGGAGAGGATTACTGTCGTCTATGTGAGGACAAAGAAGAACTGGAAACAATTGAGCACATCCTTTGCAAATGTCCATCGCTGATCAGCAGAAGACATAAACAGTTTATAAGTTATTAAATTGATAATCTAGTCTTCTTCTTCTTTCTAGGCTTTGTCAAAAATTTGACTCGGCTAAAATAATCTCTCTTCCGTGACCTTTTTTTCTCACTATCTTTTCTCACAACTGTTCCACTATCTCTTTTCTTTACATGTATATATACATAAAGGATGATCACAATGGACATAGTCTCCGAGTGGACGGTTGTCACAAAAACCGTACATCCCTAACCTAATGCCAAGAAATATTGGTCCTAGGCCAACCTTTAAGTATATAGATCGTCATATCTCGACTAGCTGAGTTGATCTAGACATGTGTGTCCGTCCGTGCGTCTGTCCATTATAATTTGTAAACACGATACAGGGCACAGTTATGGACCAATCTTCACGAAATTTTCCATGCAGGATGGGTTCTGGCCAATGAAGGCCACTATTGTTTTTGGTAGAGATTGGTTAATATTTAGGTGATGAAATGGACCATATACTTTTTGTCGGGTTTTCTGGTCCACCGCAATTATGGCCTGAACATCACGAAATTTTACATGGAGAAGGAGATCGGGCCAAAGGATATGTATGCCTGCTTTAATAAAGATAGGTCATTTTTTAGCGGATCAAATGGACCCTGACTTTTCTATGAAAAATTATTAAATTAGTATCCTATAGCGTGTAGAGGAGTGGTTGACCTTTAAATTGATACCAATTATATTGCTAAAGTAATCATGGATTATTTAGTAACCCATTACCACACTAGAGGGCGGAAATACAGCTTAAATCGCCTTGAAATTTTGCATGAGAATTCAAGTATGGTCAAGGACAACGTTTATACTTTTCGGTAATGATCAGATAATAATTTTGAAATGAAGTGGACCGATTTTTTATACCCTTCACCACACTGTGGTACAGGGTATTTATTTGTGCATATGTTTGTAACAGACAAAGGGAATGTCCCATGGTTCCATTTGAGAATATGCATAGAATCACTTTCTAAGTCCATGTATTTTTGTTGTTACAAAATACAATGTGCAGCATTTATTATTCGAATTGGTTGAAATTTGGCACAGCTCATTCATTTGGCCCAAGGACGAACCCTATTGAAATTGGGAAAAAGCGGTTCAGATTTAGATATAGCTCCCATATATTTTCGTCCGATTTAATGTAAATGGTGCACCAAAGTCCCTATATACCTTTCGATTTGGACGAAATTTGGCACAGCGTAATGAATAAGGTCACGAATGATGTGTGCAAAGTTTCGTGTAAATCGGTCCAGATTTGGATATAGCTCCCATATATAGTTTCGTCCGATTTCATGTAAATGGTGCACCATAGTCCCTATATATCTTTCGATGTGCACCAAATTTGGCATAGCGTAATGAATTGAGCCTAAAGTGACGTCTGCCAAGTTTAGAGAAAATCAGTCCAGATTTGGATATAGCTCCCATATATAGTTTCGTCCGATTTCATGTAAATGGTGCACCATAGTCCCTATATATCTTTCGATTTGCACGAAATTCGGCACAGAGTACTGAATTAGGTCCAGAATGATGTGTGCTAAGTTTCGAGAAAATCGGGCCAGATTTATATATAGCTCCCATAAATATTTTCGTCCGATCTAATGTAAATGTGGCTCCAAAGTGCCTATATATCTTTCGATTTGCACGAAATTTGGCATAAGTTATTGAATTAGGTCCAGAATGATGTGCGCTAAGTTTCGTGAAAATCGGTTCAGATTTAGATATAGCTTCAATATATATTTTCGACAGATTTAATTTAAATTGTGAACTAAAGACCCAAAGATTGGCCGACCGGCACACAATTTTGTACAATGTACTGTTACTATAACCTTTCGCGTGCAAAGTTTTCTTGAACTTGGTTCAGATTTACATATACCTTCTATATATATTTTCGTCCGATTTTAAGTAAAAGGTACACTAAAGGCCCATACAGACCCCTAGACGTACAGAAATTATTAAAAATCTAGCAAGTTTTCTTGAAATCGGTTCAGATTAGATTACATATATTCATGTTGACTGTACACCAAATAATCAATGGGTGCCTGATTGATAAATTTTAAACAGTGTGTGTGCTTTAAATCTATTTACAAAATTTAGAATAGGTTGCAGAATGGCATGTGTTGGAATTGATGTTAGTCGGTTTACTTATAGATAAAGATCGCATATTTAAGTTCGTTCAATTTCATGTCAATGTTCCTTAGAAAAGGCGACGACTGTTAGGATACATATTCTACATATGTATCCCCAGTGGTGAGGGTATCATATAGTCGGCTCAGTCCGACTTTACTACTTTCCTTACTGTTTTTTTTTTGTGTGTGTTTCGAGTCGATCTATAGGCCAAAAAAATGAAAGCCGAACATCACAACCTAACAACTCACGGCGAAGGGAATATGAAGTAGTAATTAGAAGGGCTGTAAAATTTTTTGACCTCTAGTCGGCCAAGAGGGTGCAAATATCGCGAAATATTGCCCAAGTTCAGAATATAGAACCACACAATGTTAGATTTTCGTGGAAATTGTGTATTTTTTTAAGGGTGCACACAAGACGTGGATTTTTTAAAAATATTTTTAAGGTTCATCACTTTTATGTTTACCTTTGAATCCCTTCGGTTTTGATTCGACACATTAAATGTCATGCCAATAACCCCCCCTTCAATCACTTCGTTAACAAATTAATTGCATTTTAATGCGAATTTAATAAACTTTTAAAAGCAAATACAGATATTTGTGCCCTGATTCAATCGGTGCATTTAAAACAGTCCATCTGTTCGCCTCACTCTATTTTTAATTAGCAGAGAAAACATTATCTAAATCAAAACAAAGAACATTGGGAAATGAAATTGCAGGAAAGCTCCAATACAAATAATCGAATGCTTAGGGTTGCCATAGCGTCTTCATTTGAAAACTTTGTTCCAAAATTGTGAATGGAACCATCGGCTGGACCTCTATATCGATGTTATGTGGAAACAGGGACAAATATTGAAAATGGTTTTAAGAGAAGGTCTATATCCTCTGAGCAAAATAACAAAATCTCAAAACGGCAACCCTGAATGATTAACCATCTGGATAGAGCAAAAATTAGCATAGACAAAACACAAACATGGTCGATGCCAATGATGTGGAAATGAGGATGTGAATGAGAATGTGAATGACTGAATTAATCGACACGACTGTCGATAGCATGGAGGAAAATTAATGAAATGTAGAGAAATGTCTGGATGTTTGCGATAACAATTTAGGCATGTTTAAGAGGATTTAATGAGGTCCGTACTACCATGGCCATGTAATGGTAACATTCATGTACACAGCAACAACAAAAACAACACCAACATTCAAAATAGGCCAATAAACCGAATATAAATCCTGAACAGCAGACTTCACAACACACATGAAGACTTCACATCACACATGTAAATATTTGGTCAACAAACACACGTGTACACACACACACATATACACAACTGTCCGTAACAAGAACATTATTCGACTATTATTCGTAACAACAACAACAGCAGTTGTTATCAAGTTCGGTCCATGTTTCCATTTCCCAAACAACTTCAAGGCTATTTTCATTACTGTCACCGGGGTGATTGATTTTTCTACTTCCATGTAATTTTATATATATATATATATATATGTTCGTGTGTATGGTAATATTCCCAGTGACAGCAGGTTTTGATTGTTGTTGTTGCTGTTACAACAAAAATAATGAGAATGCCATGATGAACTAATTAGTTAATTAGTATTTAATCGCATTACAAACTAATTGGGGAAAGCAGGACAGAGGAAATGGGTAGGTATTTACGATATCTTAAAAATCGACAAAAAAAATATTTTTAACGAACCAACCACTGTTTTGGATACCTGAAACATTATTTCTAAACCCGTAAGGAAAGTAGTAAGGTCGGACTGGGCCGACTACCACTTTGTATATATGTATCCTTACAATTGCACTGTTCTCTCGAAGGAACATGCTCATGTCTTTCTGCCACATTTGATAAATTTAATTTCATTCGTGCGGATTGAGATTCGTCTGCATACCATGGGACACATTTATGGAAAAAGATTTATAGCAAAATTGGTACGCCGCACTGTTAAAAATTTAATTTCAATCAGGCACCCGCTCGAAATACATATGGAAGCTATGGCTGCACCTGCACCAATTTCAACTAAACCTAATAACATCATTTAAGTCTCAATTTGATACGTTGTGCAAAATTTCGTGTTAATCGAACAAAAATTAGAAGTTTAGTGCACCATATATGTAAAATCGGACATATAAATATTTTGGAGCTATAACGAAATCTCAACCTATTTTCCCGAAACTTACCACACATCATTCTAGAATCAATACCTTACGCTATGTCAAATTTCGTGCAAATCGAAAAATATATTCGGACTTTGGTGTACCATTTACCCTAAATCGGACGAAAATATATATAAGAGCTATATCGAAATCTGAACCGATTTTCTCGAAACTTACCACTCATCATTTCAGACTCAATTCAGTACGCCATACAAAATTTCGCGCATATCGAATGATATATAGGGAATTTAGTGCACCATTTACATAAAACCGGACAAAACTTTGTATGGGAGCTATATCTAAACCTGAACCGATTTTCTCGAAACTTGGCTCATATAATTCTGGACCTAATTCAGTATCCTATGCCAAATTTCGCTTAAATCGAAAGATATGTAGGGACTTTGGTGTCCCATTCACTTTAAATCGGACGAAAATATATATGGGAGCTATATCTAAATCAGAACCGATATTCACGAAATTTTACACACATCGTTCTAGACTTAATTTAGTGCGCTATGCCAAATTTCGTGCAAATCGAATGATATATAGGGACTTTGGTGCACTATTATATATGGCAGCTACGTCCAAATCTGACCTTTTCAAAATCAAACTTAATTTAGAAAATATATATATATAGGACCTATATCGAAATCTGAACCGATTTTTCCGAAACTTACCGCTCATCATTTCTGACGCAATTCAGTACGCTATGCAAATTTCGTGCAAATCGAAGGATATATAGGGACTTTGGTGCACTAATTACCTAAAATCGGACGAAAATATATATGGGAGCTATATCTAAATCTGAACCGATTTTCTCGAAACTTGACACACATCATTGCAGGCTCAATTCAGTACGCTATGCCAAATTTCGTGCAAATCGAAGGATATATAGGGACTTTGGCGCACCGTTTACATAAAATCGGACGAAGCTATATATGGAAGCTATATCTAAATCTGAACCGAATTTCTCGAAACTTGGCACATATCATTCTGGACCTAAATCAGTACCCTGTGCCAAATTTCGTTTAAATCGAAAGATATGTGGGGACTTTTGTGTCCTATTTACTTTAAATCGGACGAAAATATATATAGGAGCTATATCTAAATATGAACCGATATTCACGAAATTTTACACACATCGTTCTAGACTTAATTCAGCACCCGATGCGAAATTTCGTGCAACTCAAAAGATATATAGGGATTTTAGTGTCCCATTTACCTTAAATCGGACGAAAATAATTATGAGAGCTATATCTAAATCTGAACCGATGTCCTCGAAATTTGACACACATCATTGCAGGCGCAATTCAGTACGCTATGCAAAATTTCGTGCAAATCGAAAGATTTATAGGGGCTTTGGTGAACCGTTTACATAAAATCGGACGAGCTATATCTAAATCTGATCCGATTTTTCCCAATTTCAAGAGGGTTCGTCCTTGGGCAAAATAAATGAGCTGTGTCAAATTTCCGCCAATTCGAATCAACAATTTAACATGGACAGACGGACGGACATGCATAAATCGACTTAGAAAGCGATTCAATGCATATCCTCAGAGGATCCATGTGTCTATCTCATTTCCTTATGCCTGTTGCAAACATATGCCCAAAGATATAATACCCTGTACCACATTGAGGGTATAAAAAATGCAAAGCTTCGAAAAGATATTCTTTACAAATTTATGCCTTGAAAAATTAACTTTAAAAATCCCCATACTGTATTACATCAAACTTACGGACTTTATTAAATAATCACAAGTTAATTAATTAAATATTTTTTCTTTCGAAATAGATTTCATAATATTTACAAGTCCATTTTCAAGATTTATTCCTTTGCCTGAAGAAGGACTATTACTGGCAGTTGAATGTTCATCAGTTTATAATTTAACTGAGTAATTTAGCGGTTTCTCTCGATAAGCCAAAGTTAAAGTTTCATCAAACGTCTCGGTTTGTTGTGGAAAATAAATTTTCTTTTAATTAAGATGTTGTTGTTGTTGGTGTTGTTCTTGCCTTTTCAATTTTCTCAACTATACAAATAAGACAAAAGGGAAAATATTTCAACTATGTTGAGCATTTTTAAATATTTTAGTTAATTGAAACAATGAAGGACGAGCTCTAAAATCCTTTCGTTAACAAGGAAAAAACGATTTTTTAATTTTCTCCCCTCGAAGAAAAAATGAGGAAGCAAAAATTAATTTCCGATTTTAGGTCATAGTTTGCAAAATGAAAACATTTATCATGCAGGGGGGAGTGGTGGAATGGGGGGAGTAAATAAAAATTAACACGAGGTGGTACAGTAAATAGGGCGGAATGGGTTTCAAAACCAATCTTAATTTAACTTCAATATACCAAAAAATGATTGATGTTTAGAGAATTCAGACAGGATAATTACTAAGGTTGTTATGTCAGACTAAAGTACCTAAAATTCAATGGAGTTGTTAGGCGAGGGTTTTGAGGCCAGGAATCTTTAGAATGAATAACTTTTGCATCCTTAAAACAGTAAGGAAAGTAGTAAAGTCGGACGGGGCCGACTATATGATACCCTTCACCACTATGGGTATATTAAACAGGACTATTAGCATGAAATTGAATGAAATAAAATATGTGATATTTATCTAAATGTGAATCTACGTAGATCTATCCATAAAGTAAGTAAATAGACTTCAAACAAATATAAATAGAATATAAATATATCTATATCTGGACCGATTTTCACGAAACTTGGCAGACATCATTCTAGACCTAAATATATATAGGGACTTTGAGGCACCATTTACACGAAATCGGACGAAACTATATATGGGAGCTATATCTAAATCTGGACCGATTTTCACGAAACTTGGCAGACATCATTCCAGACCTAAATGATTAAGCTGTACCAAATTTCGTGCAAATCAAAAGATATATAGGGACTTTGAGGCACCATTTACACGAAATCGGACGAATCTATATATGGGAGCTATATCTAAATCTAGACCGATTTTCATGAAACTTGGCAGACATCATTATGGGCTTAATTAAGTACGTTATGCCAAATTTCGTGCAAATCGAAGGATATATAGGGACTCTGGGGCACCATTTACATGAAATCGGACGAAACTATATAGGGGAGCTATATCTAAATCTGGACCGATTTTCACGAAACTTGGCAGACATCATTCTAGACCTAAATGATTAAGCTGTACCGAATTTCGTGCAAATCAAAAGATATATAGGGACTTTGGGGCACCATTTACATGAAATCGGACGAAACTATATATGGGAGATATATCTAAATCTGGACCGATTTTCACGAAACTTGGCAGACATCATTCTAGACCTAAATGATTAAGCTGTACCAAATTTCGTGCAAATCAAAAGATATATAGGGACTTTGGGGCACCATTTACATGAAATCGGACGAAACTATATATGGGAGATATATCTAAATCATGACCGATTTTCATGAAACTTGGCAGACATCATTCTGGGCTCAATGCCAAATTTCGTGCAAATCGAAGGATATATAGGGACTTTGGTGCACCATTTACATGAAATCGGACGAAACTATATATGGGAGCTATATGTAAATCTGAACCGATTTTCACGAAACTTGGCACACATCATTCTAGACCTAGTCCAGTAGGCTGTACAAAATTTCGAGCAAATCGAAAGATATTAAGGGACTTTGCTACCTCAGTTACCTAAAATCTGGCGAAACTATATATGGGAGCTATATCTAAATCTGAACCGATTTTCACGAAACTTGGCACACATCATTCTAGACCTAGTTCAGTAGGCTGTACTAAATTTCGTGCAAATCGAAAGATATTAAGGGACTTTGGTACCTCAGTTACCTAAAATCGGGTGAAACTATATATGGGAGCTATATCTAAATCTGAACCGATTTTCTCGAAACTTGGCACACATCATTCTAGACCTAGTTCAGTAGGCTGTACTAAATTTCGTGCAAATCGAAAGATATTAAGGGACTTTGGTACCTCAGTTACCTAAAATCGGGCGAAACTATATATGGGAGCTATATCTAAATCTGAACCGATTTTCACGAAACTTGGCAGACATCATTATAGGCCTAAATGATTAGCCTGTAACAAATTTCGTGCAAATAGAAAGATATGTAGAGACCGTTTACATTAAATCGGTTAAATATATATATTGGAGCTATATCTAAATCTGAACCGATTTTTCCTAATTTTAATAAGGTTTGTCCTTGGGCCGAATAAGTGACCTATGACAAATTTCATCCAATTCGGATCATAAATGCGACCTGTACTTTGTTTACAATTTAACATGGACAGACAGACGGACGGACGGACATGCATAAATCGACTTAGAAAGTGATTCTATGCATATTCTCAAAAGGAACCATGTGTCTACCCCGTTTCCTTTTGCCTGTTACAAACATATGCACAAAGACATAATACCCTGTACCACAGTGTGGTGAAGGGTATAAAAATCGGAAACATACTGGGACTTAAAATCCACCTTTTAAGGATATTCATATTTTAATCAAATTTTAAGTAGATTTTATGTAGGGAAATTCTCCAGATTCAAAATTTAAAATAAATTTTCAAATTATTTCCTTCATATTTAAACTAACTGATTTTATTTTTCCTTTCCTTATTTTGAAAAAAAAAAACGGATATATTTTGTGTTGCCTTCAGATATCAATTTCTATGTAAATTTCTTATCATAAACTTTGTATTTTGAGAAGTGAAATTTTGAGTTGATATTTTAAGTTGTTGTTATTGTTGTTGTATTTTTATTTGCAACAATATCCGCTTATGAGAGGACAAAGTTTGTACATTAATCTTGTTACTGTGTGTGTGTTACTAAACAAGCCATAACAGTCAAACACACACACAAACATATGGGTGAGTTTGTGTGTATATATGGGTATGTTTGTGTGACCAAGGCAACGAAAAGGTCCCCACATAGCAATTTAGAAAAAAAAAACAAAATATTTGGAAAACTTTAAACTGTTTTATGGTTAAGGGAAATTGCTGGTGAAGGTCTTGAGAGAAAAATTGTTATCCAGATAAGGCACTGACAGGGGAAACTGGTGACGAAGAAGATATCAGTAAAAGCCATCCATCTGCAAAAAATCCACGCCTTAGGTAGGCCTCGAAAAAATATTCCTTAATAAATCCACGCCTTTGGTAGGCCTTGAAAAAAATATTCTTTAATAAATTCACGCCTCAGTTGGCCCTTGAAAAATATTCTTTAATAAATCCAACCATGGGACAAATTTATGGAAAACGATTTATAGCAAAATTTATACAAGTACGTCACACTGTTACAAATTTAATCTCAATCAGACACCCCTTCGAAATACATATGGAAGCTATGGCTAAATCTGAACCAATTTCAACAAAACGCCATGATGTCATTCAAGTCTCAATCGAAATCTGAATCGATTTTCCCGAAACGTACCAGACAGCATTCGTGCAAATCGAAGGATATATAAGTGGCACAAGGTCAGCAGTTAAAGTAGGACCTATGGGAGCCCTTCGATACCGAACGAGGATTCAGATATGGTGACAGTTTGCCGTGTGATCTTTTTAACATCCTACTGGAAAAGGTCATACGAGACGCAATGGTGAACAGAAATGGCACTCTGTACACCAAACAACACATGTTACTCGCCTACGCCGATGACATCGATATAATGGGTCGAACAATGCGACCGGTAACAGCCACCTATGAACAAATTGAAAAGGAGTCTGCCAAAGTGGGTCTGGCAGTAAACGGTGAGAAGACCAAGCTGATGGTATCAACGCGCAAGACGTCCAGTAGACTCGGACCAACTGTGGAACTTGAGAACTACAGTTGTTGTTGGCCATCACAATCCTTCTCCGAATTTCAAAACTGATGTCATTCGTTTTATTTATGGCGGTACCAAGGTATATAAAGTCTTTAACTACCTCGAGCTACTATGGTCTAAGTAAGCAGTTTAGAAACAAGGCCACCTCCCGCCAGACCAAACTCACACTTTACAAGACGCTGATACTACCCGTGCTATTATATGGATCAGAAGCATGGGTACTTGCGCAAGCAGATGAGGCAGCTCTTGGGTTGCTTGAAAGAAAAATTCTCCGAAAGATCTACCGGCCGACTGCGTCGACGGTGAATATCGGCGTCGAATGAAGCACGAGCTTTACCATTTATACGCGGACATCGACATAGTTAGTCGTATTGAGCTGCAGCGACTACGGTGGCTAGGCCATGTTGTGCGGATGAATGAAAATGCCCCAGCACGAAAGGTATATAAAAATTAGCCTACTGATGGTTCCCGTCGAAGGGGAAGGCCACGAATTAGATGGAAAGACCAAATAGACAACAACATATTGGAACGTGGTCTTCCAAATTGGTGGATTTGCGCACAAGACCGACGCGCTTGGAAATCTTATTTAAGCTCGGCTTATGGAACAACTGTTCTGTATATATGGGAGCTATATCTAAATCTGAACCGATTTTCATGAACCTTAGCACACATCACCCTAGACTTAATTTAGTTCGCTGTGCCAAATTTCGTGCAAATCGAAAGGTATATCGAGACATTGGTGCACCATTTACCTTAAATCGGACGAAAATATATATGGGAGCAATATCTAAATCTGAACCGATTTTCACGAATCTTAGCACACAGCATTCTAGATTCAATTCAGCACTCTGTGACAAATATCGTGCAAATCGAAACATATTTAGGGACTTCGGTGCACCATTTAACTTAAATCGGACGAAAATATATATGGGAGCTATATCTAAATCTGAACCGATTTTTACGAACTTTAGCACACATCTTTCAAGACTTAATTTAGTTCGCCGTGCCAAATATCGTGCAAATCGAAAGGTATAAAAGGACTGTGGTACACCATTTACCTTAAATCGGACGAAAATATATATGGGAGCTATATATAAATCTGAACCGATTTTCACGAACCTTAGCATACATCATTCCAGACTTAATTCAGTACGCTGTGCCAAACTTCGTGCAAATCGAATGATATATAGGGACATTGGTGTACCATTTACATAAAATCGGACGAAAATATATATATAGGAGCTATATCTAAATCTGAACCGATTTTCACGAAGCTTGGCACACATCATTCTAGACTCAATTCAGTACGTTATGCCAAATTTTGTGCAAATCGAAAGATATATAGGGACTTTGGGGCACCATTTACGTGAAATCGGACGAAACTGTATATGGGAGCTATATCTAAATCTGAACCGATTTTCACGAAATTTAGCACATATCATTCCAGACTTCATTCCGTACGCTTTGCCAAATTTCGTCCAAATCGAAAGGTATAAAGGGACTGTGGTGCACCATTTACCTTAAATCGGACGAAAATAGATATGGGAGCTATATCTAAATCTGAACCGATTTTCACGAACTTTAGCACACATCATTCCAGACCTAATTCCGTACGCTGTGTCAAATTTCGTGCAAATCGAAAGGTATCTAAGGACTTTGGTGCACCATTTACCTTATATCGGACGAAAATATATAAGCAGTGCAAAATTTTGTCTCAATCGGCCGAATATTGGGAGTTTGGCGCACCATTTAGACAAAATCGGACGAAGATATGTATGGGAGCTATAACTAAATCTCCCCCGATTTTCTCGAATTTCTATAGGGTTTGTCCTTGGGCCAAACAAATGAGCTGTACCAAATTTCATCCAAATCGGATTATAAATGCGACCTGTACTTTGTTTACAATTTAACACCAACAGACGGACAGACGCACGGACGGACATGCATAAATCGACTCAGAAAGTGATTCTATGCATATTCTCAAAAGGAACCGTGTGTCCTTTTGCCTGTTACAAACATATACACAAAGACATAATACCCTGTACCACAGTGTGGTGAAGGTTGTAAAAATACACGCCTTGTAAGGCCTTGAAAAAAATATTCTTTAAAAAAGCCAGGTATTGTATGGCCTTGATAAAATATGCTTTGAGAACTCCAGGTCTTGTAAGGTCTTGAAAAAATATTGAAGTCTACCAAAAAGTCCATAAAAAATTCTTTCAAAAACTTACGCCCTAGAGGCCTATAAAAATTATTTAAATCCACGCAAAGAAAAAATCCATAATCAGCCAAAGTTATGATCTACTTCGAAGCTAATAAGCCAATTAGACGAACACACCTGTAACACACATACCTTTAACTTCTTTATGTGCCCATTACGAGTGCATTCTACCATTACGTATAAGCTTAATAAAAATTGCATTAACACTTACTTTCTTCTACGTCTTTTTCTTCTTCTTCTCTTCTTCTTCTTCTTCTTTGGAAAACTTCCATGCAGCTACGTGCAGGCCTAGCCATGACGAAGGAAGAGGAGCCTTCGACAAAGTAGTAGCCAACTACGAAAAAGTCATTCATCCACTTCAAAAAGTGTAAAGCAACACACATCGAAATGTGTGTGAGAGTGTGATATGTAAACTTTTATATGTGTGTGTGTTTGCTATACCAACACCAATGCCTATTCAGCCCACATTTACGGGCTGGTCTTTCGGTTAAGATTGTCACAATGGGACCCATCAATGTTTTCGGGGTGGATGTGCAACAGTTGATTCTTAGGATTTGTGAAAGAATGACAGACACACATACACACACATGTACAATCATACACAGGCATAGATACCAGCAGGCATAATAGTCATCTTAAAATGCATTTCATCAGTATTATCATCAACATCATCGGCATCATCAGCATTGTCATTAGGCTTCATAATGTGTACCATAAAGGCAGCTTTATTAAAATGGACTAATGGATGTATGTAGTCACAGACACACGCACGCACGCACACACCACACATACATACATGAATGCGTGTGTGTGTGTCAAAATGGCTATGGGGAATTGACAAATCTTAATTAGTGCCAGTGACACAAAGTTAGTTAGTTAGTTAGTTCTACATCTTTATGGCTCTTGAAAATTTTTTACATTACACATTTGTTCCTGTCAGTTTTTTTTTTGCTACAAAAAAAAAAAAAATTATAAGCAAGCATCCCATTTAAAAAAGCCACTTTTAAGCACAATTAGGATCTATGCAAACATTAACTAAAACTACTTAAGATACTATGCAAAAAAAAAAAAATCTAAAGTGCAGTTGGAGAGTAAATTTTTGGCTAAGTATTTTTTGGGCCACTTCTTCTTCTATCTTATAAACAGGTAAGTGGTGGTTGGAGAGACATTTGTTCGGAAAGTTAAATTTTTTAGTTTAAATATTTGATAATTGCAAAAGTCTATAAGGAGAGTTTTAAGGATATTAAAAATGTTTGCAATGTGTGGAGGGGAATTCTGCAAAGGATATACAATTTAAGGATTAAAAAAATAATTTATTTAATTTTAAAGGCGTTGATTTATTGAAGGGTATTTTTCAAGGCTTTACAAGGCGTGGATTTTTAAAGATTATTTTTTTTCGAGGCCTTAAGGTGTGGATTTTTTTGAAGAATATTTTCTTCAAAGCCTACTAAAGTGGTGGTTTTTTTAAAGAATATTTTTTCAAGGCCAACCAAAGGCGTGGATTTCATATAGAACATTTTTTCAAGGCCAACCAAAGTCGAGGATTTTTTAAAGAACATTTTTTTATGTGGATTTATTAAAGAATATTTTTTCCAGGCCCTATAAGGCGTGGATTTTTTAAGAATATTTTTTCCAGGCCCTATAAGGCGTGGATTTTTTACGAATATTTTTTCCAGGCCCTATAAGGCGTGGATTTTTTAAAGAATAGTTTTTCAAGCCCTACCAAAGGCATGGATTTTTAAAGCATATTTTTTCAAGCCCTACCAAAGGCGTGGATTTTTTAAAGAATATTTTTTCAAGACCTACCAAAGGCGTGAATTTTTTAAAGAATATTTTTTCAAGACCTACCAGAGGCGTGGATTTTTTAAAGAATATTTTTTCAAGACCTACCAAAGGCGTGGATTTTTTAAAGAATATTTTTTCAAGACCTACCAAAAGCGTGGATTTTTTAAAGAATGTTTTTTCAAGACCTACCAAAGGCGTGGATTTTTAAAAGAATATTTTTTCAAGACCTACCAAAGGCGTGGATTTTTAAAGAATATTTTTTCAAGACCTACCAAAGGCGTGGATTTTTAAAGAATATTTTTTCAAGACCTACCAAAGGCGTGGATTTTTAAAGAATATTTTTTCAAGACCTACCAAAGGCGTGGATTTTTTAAAGAATATTTTTTCAAGACCTACCAAAGGCGTGGATTTTTTAAAAAATATTTTTTCAAGACCTACCAAAGGCGTGGATTTATTAAAGAATATTTTTTCAAGACCTACCAAAGGCGTGGATTTTTTAAAGAATATTTTTTAAGGACCTACCAAAGGCGTGAATTTTTTAAAGAATATTTTTTCAAGACCTACCAGAGGCGTGGATTTTTTAAAGAATATTTTTTCAAGACCTACCAAAGGCGTGGATTTTTTAAAGAAAATTTTTTCAAGACCTACCAAAAGCGTGGGTTTTTTAATGAATATTTTTTTAAGACCTACCAAGAGCGTGGGTTTTTTAATGAATATTTTTTTAAGACCTACCAAAGGCGTGGATTTTTTAAAGAATATTTTTTTAAGACCTACCAAAGGCGTGGATTTTTTAAAGAATATTTTTTCAAGACCTACCAAAGGCGTGGATTTTTTAAAGAATATTTTTTCAAGACCTACCAAAGGCGTGGATTTTTTAAAAATAGGTTTCAAGGACCTACCAAAGGCGTGGATTTTTTAAAAATAGGTTTCAAGGACCTACCAAAGGCGTGGATTTTTTAAAAAATATTTTTTCAAGACCTACCAAAGGCGTGGATTTTTTAAAAAATATTTTTTCAAGACCTACCAAAGGCGTGGATTTTTTAAAGAATATTTTTTCAAGACCTTAACAAGCGCCGGATAGACCCATGGTTCCTTTTGAGAATATGCATTGAATGACTTTCTGAGTCGATTTATGCATGCCCGTCCGTCTGTTGCTGTTAAATTGTAAACAAAGTACAGGTCGCATTTATCATCCGATTTGGATGAAATTTGGCACAGCTCATGTCTTTGGCCCAAGGACGAACCCTATTGAAATTGGGAAAAATCGGTTCAGATTTAGATATAGCTCCCATATATACTTTCGTCCGATTTAAGATAAATGGTGCACCAAAGTCCCTAAATATCTTTCGTTTAGCACGAAATTTGGCACAGCGTACTGAATTAGGTCCGGAGTGATGTGTGCAAAGTTTCGTGAAAATCGGTTCAGATTTAAGTATAGCTCCCATATATATTTTCGTCTGATTTAAGATAAATGGGGCACCAAAGTCCCTATATATCATTCCATTTGCACGAAATTTGGCATAGAGTACTGAATTAGGTCCAGAATGATGTGTGCAAAGTTTCGAGATAATCGGTTCAGATTTAGATATAGTCCCCAAAGTCCCTAAATGCCATTCGATTTGCTCGAAATTTGACATAGCTTACTGAATTAGGCCTGGAATGACGTCCGTGAAGTTTCGTGAAAATCGGTTCAGATTTAGATATAGCTCCCATATATATTTTCGTCCGATTTAAGGTAAATGGTGCACCAAAATCCCTATTTATCTTTTGATTTGCACGAAATTTGGCACAACGTACTGAACAAAGTCTAGAATGATGTATGCTAAGTTTCGTGAAAATCGGTTCAGATTTAGATATAGCTCCCATATCTATTTTCGTCCGATTTATGGTAAATGGGGCACCAAAGTCCCTATATATATTTCGATTTGCACGAAATTTAGCATAGAGTACTGAATTAGGTCCAGAAAGATGTGTGCTAAGTTTCGTGAAAATCGGTTCAGATTTAGATATAGCTCCCATATATATTTTCGTCCGATTTAAGGTAAATGTTGCACCAAAGTCCCTTCATATCTTCCTAATTGCACGAAATTTGGCACAACGTACTGAAGTAAACCTAGAATGATATGTATTAAGTTTCCTGAAAATCGGTTCAGATTTAGATATAACTTCTATATATATTTTTCGTCCGATTTAAGGTAAATGGGGCACAAAAGTCCATAAATATCTTTCTATATGCATGAAATTTGGCGCAGCGTACTGAATTGAGTATAGAATGATATGTGTTAAATTTCGTGAAAATCCGTTCAGATTTAGATATAGCTCCCATATATATTTTCGTCCGATTTAATGTAAATGGTGCACCAAAGTCCCTAAATACCTTGCGTTCAATTTCCTGTCAATGTTCTTTCGAAAAAGCTACGTCAGTTAGCATACTATGTAGAATATACCCAAAGTGGTGAAGGCTGTCATATAGTCGTCCCATTCCGACTTTACTACTCTCCTTGCTATTTTAAAGAATATTTCCATGTTAGGATTTTGTAAGTTATTTTCTCTTTCTGTTATCAAAGACAACCATAATCATTCTCTTTTGAAGCTAGCAGACTCCTGTTATTCTCCACCAGCATCCATGTAATGAAATGCTTACATTTTCCTTTATTATCACAGCGATTAGCAGCTTTAGTTGTGTTTGTTCTTTTGATTATGTTAAAATATCCCAAAACATTATTAAAGTATTGAATATTAAGCATGGTGCAACATTTTCTGGTTAGTGTATCGTGTTACTTTAAGGCGTCCGAACGTTATCAGTTGATGCGATCAAAGATTTAAAAACAGAAATTTAAAAAAAAAGCGGTAAAGCGGCATAAATTAAATTAATTTCATAAATATTTAAATTCATAAAAAATTTAATTAAAAATAACAAAGATTAAATTTAAAAATAATTTGAAAAAAATAGAAATAAAATATAAAAAATAAAAATTCAGTAAAAAAAATAAATTAATAAAAAATATAAATAATATTAACTAATTTTAATAACAATAATAGTTAAAAGTTTAAGAAAAATTAAATAATAATAAAAAATTAAATAGAAACCTAATTAAAATAATTTATAAATATATTAAAATAAATTGATGTTAAATTTTGCTGAAGGAAACAAATTATCATGAATAAAAAAAATATTAAAAAAAATATATAAATAATATTTACTAATTTTAATAACAATAATGGTTAAAAGTTTAAAAAAAATAAATAAAAATAGAAAATTAAATTGAAACACAATTAAAATAATTTATAAATATATTTAAAATAA
The DNA here is from genome assembly GCF_032173495.1 of Musca vetustissima. Taxonomy (NCBI): domain Eukaryota; kingdom Metazoa; phylum Arthropoda; class Insecta; order Diptera; family Muscidae; genus Musca; species Musca vetustissima. Next base: position 3,477 of record NW_026879808.1, on the reverse strand, counting down.
ATTGAAGTTAAATTTTTCTGAAGGAAAAAAAGTTATCATAAATAGCTATTAGTTTCAATAAAAAATTAAAAAAGTATGTATTAAACAGGCATATTAAATAAATTATAAGAAAGTCAATAAGTGAAAAAACATCAAAAATAGTTTTTCAATCTGTGTATTGAATTAACAATATTAAAACAACATAATATCGATAATACATATAATATTCATAAATATTTTAAAACTAATTTATATGTGTATTGTCTAAATATTAAAAAAACAATAAATAATATAATAACCGATTAATTTTAAATTAAAAATGTAAACCAGGAGCCATACATTAAATATAAAATATATTTAAGTATATAAAAACTAAATAAAAAATTTAATGTTATATCAAAAAAGAAAAATTCATTATAAATATTTGAAACCATAGTGCTGAAAGCCAAAAAAAAAAAAATAAAAAATAAAATTTAATAGTTTTTTTTAATATGAAAATAAAAAATTCAACAAGTGAGTAAATAAGAAAATGTTTTAGAAAATTTATTATGTAAATTAATACTATTAAAATAATTAAATATTAAATATAATATTTCAAACAAAATTACAAAAAAAATCTTAAAATTATACGTACAAGTTGCTAGTGAAATAATAAAATTGAAATAAAAAAAATTATTAAAAAATAAATTATAAAATAATAAATAAAATGTAAATATTTTGAGAAAATCGAAATTTTATTGAAAAAAATATATATAAAAAATTGTGAGAATTTTCAATACTAACAAAAAAAAAAAAAAAAAATACTAATTTGTTCGTCCAGCTATCCCACTACACATATGTACGTATATATGTTTATTAGATGTATACATGTATGTATTTATATATATGCATACATACATGTGCGTGTATGTTTGCAAGTTATTACTCTATTTAATATTTTTTATGATTATATATCCCTTTTCTCCGCAGTTTAATATTTTTATCATTCGCTATCTGTGTATTATGCCGTAAACTTTTTACAACCACTGTGTGACACACCATCATCCTCGTCTTCATTTTCGTAGTCCAATAAGAAGTGTCTTAAGGCAGATATGTGAATATTATTAATATGCACATAGTTACAATGTATTTCCCAATAAAAACAAGAAATATTGAGTGATAACATGGGTACAATAAAAATGAACCAAAAAAAAAAAAAAAATAAAAAATAAATAAAAATAAATAAATAAAATAATGACAAATTACTAAAAAGAAAACATGAAAAATGCTTTAAGGCGGAGGGTGGATAGTTTTTATTTTGGGGTCAAGAATAAAGAAGTCATACTTTAAAATAAACCAGTAAGGAAAGTAATAACGTCGGATTGGGCCGACTATATGATATCCTTTAGCACTTTGGGTATATTGTACATATGTACTCTTACAATTGTATTTCAATGTTCACTCGAAGGAACACAATCATGCCTTTCTGGAACCTTCGCTAAATTTAATTTCATTCGGGCAGATTTAGAGTCGTCTGCGTACCATGGGACAAATTTATGGAAAACGATGTACAGCTATATCTAAATCTGGAGCGATTTTCATGAATCTTAACACTCATCGTTCTAGACTTAATTCAGTATGCTCTGCAAAATTTCGTGCAAATCGAAGGATATATAGGGAATTTGGTGCACCATTTATATAAAATCGGACGAAACTATATATGGGAGTTATATCTAAATCTGAACCGATTTTCCGGAAGCTTAAAACACATCATTCCTACTTCATCGGACGAAAATATATATGGGAGCTATATCTAAATCTGAACCGATTTTCACGAAAATTGGCACACATCGTTCTGGGCTTAATTCAGTACGTTATGCCAAATTTCGCGCGAATCAGAGTATATAGAGGGAATTTGGTGAACCATTTACATAAAATCAGACAAAACTATATATGGGAGCAATATCCAAATCTGAAACGATTTTCACGAAATTTAACACACATCGTTCTAGGCCTAATTCTGTTCGTTATACCAAATTTCGTGAAAATCGAAGGATACTTAGGGACTTTGGTACACCATTTACCTAAAATCGGGCGAAAACATATATGGGAGCTATATCTAAATCTCAACCGATTTTCAGGAAACTTAACACACATCATTCTAGACTTAATTGAATACGATATGCTATATTTCGTGCATATCGAAAGATATACATGGGCTTTGGTGCACCATTTACATAAAATCGGACGAAAATATATATGAGAGCTATATCTAAATCTGAACCGATTTTCACAAAATTTAACACACATGATTCTAGACTTAATTTAGTAGGATATACCAAATTTCGTGCAAATCGAATGATATATAGGTACTTTGGTGCACCATTTACCTTAAATCGGACGAAAATATATATGGGAGCTATATTTAAATCTGAACCGATTTTTCCAACTTTCAATAGGGTTCTTCCTTGGCCCAAATAAATGAGCAGTGCCAAATTTCATTCAATTCTAATCAAAAATGCGACCTGTGCTTTGTTCACAAAAATACATGGTCCTATACCCACCTTTAAGTATACCGCTCGTCATATCTCGAATAGCTGAGTCGATCTAGACATGTGTGTCCGTCTGTCCATTATAATTTCTAAACACGATACAGGCCACAGTTATGGACCAATCTTCACGAAATTTTGCATGTAGGATGGGTTCTGGCCAATGAAGACTCCTATTGTTTTTGGTAAAGATCGGTTAATATTTAGGGGATGAAATGGACCAAATACTAAAATTTTTTCGTTTTTTCTGATCGCTCCAGAGGCCGCAATTATGACCCTAACATCGTGTAATTTTACACGGAGAAGGGGATCGAGCCAAAGAATAAGCCTGCCTGTTTTGATGAAGATTGGTCAATATTTAGCGGTTCAAATGGACGCTGACGTTTGTGTGAAAAATGACAAAATTTGTATTCTATGTCGCATATATTAACTCCTAAAGGACTTAGACCCGAGAAATTGATAGTATATCCAAGAGGAGTGGTTGACTTCTAAATTGTTATCAATTATATTGTCGTATGTTCTCGGATGTGGGTGTTACACTTAAAAATATTTACAGGTTCTTACGTATTCATATATTATTTAGTAACCCATTACCACACTAGAGCCGGAAATATAACGCTATAACGATTTGAAATTTTCCATGGGGTTCCAGTTATGGTCAAGGACAGCGGCTATAATTTTCGGGTATGATCAGATAATAATTTTGGGATGAAGTGGACTGAAAACTTTTTTTTTGTATTTTTCGAGTCGATTTAAAGGCCACAGTTATAAGCCAAAAAGCACCATACAACCCACGGTGAGGGCAATCTGGACAAGTAAATAGGTGGGCTGTACTGAATATTAGAAATATTCGAAAAATATGTCAATATATGGCAGAGGTGCTGTTGACCTCTAATCTGGCTAGAGGGTGCAAATGTCACGAAATAAATATAGAAGGCGTGGATTTATTAAAGAATATATTTTCTAAGCC
>NW_026879807.1:0-28194 GCF_032173495.1 Musca vetustissima | reverse complement strand
GCAGATTAAATGGTCCTTAATCCGGATAAAGCCTTAATCCAGGGTCAATCCGGATTAAGCCTTAATCCGGGGTCAAGGACCATTAAGTGTCCCTTAATCCGGATTAAGCCTTAATCCTGGGTCAAGGACCCTTAATCCCATATATATATATATATATATATATATTCCCACCCATATATATTTTCGTCCGATTTAAGGTAAATTGTGCACCAAAGTCCCCATATATCTTTCGATTTGCATGAATTTTGGCATAGCGTAAAAAATTGAGTTTAGAATGCTGTGTGTTACGTTTCGGGAAAATCGATTCAGATTTTGATTGAGACTTGAATGACATTATAGAGTTTTGTTGAAATTGGTGCAGATGTAGCCAGCTTCCATATGTATTTCGAACGGATGTCTGAGATTAAATTTTTAACAGTGCGACGTACCAAATAGCGTGTATCAAGGCATGAGTATGTTCCATCGAGGGAAATTGACATGCAATTGTAAGGATACATATCGTTAGCTAAAATGCAAAAAGGCGTAACTAAAAAAAAATTGAAAATTGACTTTTTGAATGAATATTGTGAATGTCAATAAACTACATGTGTTGACAAAGTTTTACACGTCTGCGGTCAAAAAAGGAGCTTCTATTAACAAAAAACAAAAAGACTTAATTACAAGTGGGTTTATTTGATAAATGCAAAAAGGCGTAACTAACAAAAAAATCACGTTTTTACTTAATTGTTATGACTGCCATTAAACTAAATAACTAAATTTGTTAAAAATATATAGTCTATTATTCGTCATATGCAATATCACCCTGCCGGGCATACTTTTTCAATTCACATGAAATGTTTATAGTTTTCATTCAAAACAGTTTTTTGCTTCTCCTACACAATTATGCCTTTGTAAGTTACGCCTTTTTGCATTTTAGCTACAATACACTCAAAGTGTTGAAGGGTATCATATAGTCGGGCCAGTCCGACTTTACTACTTTCCTTACTGGTTTTTTATTAAATTTTAAAGGCAATTTTCAACGACTATTTATATCCTTCACTACACTGTGGTACAGGGTATTGTCTTTGTGCATATGTTTCAATTCGTTGAAAATTTTCGATTTTAGAAGGAACTAATGTGTTGATAAGTCTCATCTTCAACAATATAACGTTGTGCAAACTTTAGTTCACATAGGGTAGTCCGTTCGCATGATATTAGAAAATTAAGTTTCACCAAAATTTTGACAATTTTGTGTGGGAGGTACAAGAAGAAGTGGGCCGATATTCCCATCTGCCAACTTGATTTAAATTTGGAAGAAAAATCACGAAGTTTGGATGAAATCGGTTACTTCCTTAGATTATCGTGCGCACCACCCAGATAGATACACAGACAAACATTTGTAAATCGCCTCCAAATTGTCTGAAACGGATTTTGTCCAAAGAAACATGAAGTGTAAAACCAATATTTCGATGAGGCATATTTTTGCCGCATTTAAGTGTATATACCCAAATTAGCCATATGTATGAGGGTATCAACAAATAATTGGAATATAAATTGCAAATTGTGGTAACCCTATTTTGCTACACCCAAATTTATAAATTATTTGCTATTAACCAGACACTAATTTGCAACATAATACAACAAAACAAAATTACAAATAATATTCATGAAAATATCTACACAAATTAAAACTACATTCGTTGTCTATGTATTGTTTTAAATTTATTACTGAATTAAATACATATTTTAAAATGTCAAAATTTACATTTAATTGCTGGCCACATTACAACACCACAATAATATATCTAATACTGCCCTGAAATTACGACCAATCTGAATGCAGTTACATTACAGGTATGTAAATGCGTTGGTAGATACCAAATTGTGCATTGGTTATAACTATCACGCATACAAATATTGTTAAAAATGAAGTGACTAGTTATACCCTCCACCATAGCATGGAGGGTATATAAAATTTGTCATTCCGTTTGTAACTCATCGAAATATTTATTTCCGACCCTATAAAGTATATATATTCTTGATCAGGGTAAAATTCTAAGACGATCTAGCCATGTCCGACCGTCTGTTGTAATCACGCTATCTTCTGAAGGAATTGAGATAGGGTGCTGAAATTTTGCATAGGGTTGTCTTTTGTCTGCAGGCAGATCAAGTTCGAAGATGGGAATTCTCTGAAATTTGGTAGAGTAGGTTGTTATTTAGTACTAGATGTCTCCACAAAAAATTATAAGTATAGGCCCACTTTTTCTGGTAGCCCCCATATAACAGTACCCTCCAATTTTCGGTATTTTGGGGCTCTTGAGCGCGATTTCAACCGAATATGATGAAATTTCGTACATTGAGTTCTTATTTCTTAAGGGTAAACCCCCACCGCCCCCCCCATTTTCGGTATATTGGGGCTCTTGAGCGCGTTTTTCAGCCGAACTCTCTGAAATTTGGTAGATTAGGTTCTCATTTAGTACTAAATGTCTCCACAAAAAAAATATAAGTATAGGCCCACTTTTTCTGGTAGTCGTACATAGTAACAAATCTCCTTTTATACCCTTCACCACACTGTGATACAGGGTATTATGTCTTTTTGCATATGTTTGTAACAGGCAGAAGGAATCGAGATAGACCCATGAAGATGAATCACTTCCTAAGTCGATTTATGCATGTCCGTCCGTCCGTCTGTTGATGTTAAATTGTAAACAAAGTACAGGTCGTATTTATAATCCGATTTGGCTGAAATTTGGTACAGCTCATTTATTTGGCCCAATGACGAACCCTATTGAAATTGGAAAAATCGGTTCAGATTTAGATATAGACTGATGTGTGCTAAGTTTCGTGAAAATCGGTGCAGATTTAGATATAGCTCCCATATATAGTTTCGCCCAATTTTTGGTAAATGGTGCACCAAAACCTCTGAAGATCTTTCGATTAGCACGAATTTTGGCATAGCGTACTGAATTAAGTCTAGAATGATGTGTGCTAAGTTTTGTGAAAATCGGTCCAGATTTAGATATAGCTCCCATATATAGTATCGCCCAATTTTTGGTAAATGGTGCACCAAAGTCCCTGAAAATCTTTCGGTTTGCACGAATTTTGGCATGGCCTACTGAATTAAATCTAGAATGATGTGGGCAAAGTTCCGTGAAAATCGGTTCAGATTTACATACACCTCTATATATATTTTCGTCCGATTTTGAGTAAATGGTGCACTAAAGACCCCTAACTAGGCCGAATGACACAACGTACTGAAGTTAATATAAATTAATCTCTGGAAAGTTTGCTTGAAATCGGTTCAGATATAGATATAGCATACCATTCATATATAATTGCGACTTATTCATGTTAATTGTACAGCAAATAATCAATGAGTGTCTGATTGAGATTAAACTATAAATAGTGCAGCCTACCGAATAACGCGTGTCAAGTTTGCTTTAAATCGGTTTACAAAATTTAGCATAGGTTGCAGAATGACATGTGTAGGGATTTATGTTAGTCAGTTCAGATATAGATAAAGATCACATACTTAAGTTCGTTCAATTTCATGTCATGTTTTCCTTCGAAAAATCGACGTCTTTAAGGATAAGTGGTGGACCGATATTCCCCATGTTCGAACTTGAAGTAGTTTTGGAAGAAATAATAAGATGGGCAAAGTTTGGATGAAATTTTTGGAAATTTTTGAAACAAATTTGGTACAAAGAAACATGGGGTCTAAGACCAATATTTATAACCATAATGTATCCCATGTCAGTATAGGTACACTTTTTGGTATGTTCCCTATATTTTTATTTCAAGTACCTGTCAGTATATTTATGGTGGAGGGTATCGAAAGTTCGGCTAGGCCGAACTTAACGCCTTTTCATTTGTTTTTAAATAAGTCTATCCAAGATTATAAAATACAAGTATGGGAACAGCGGTCCTTAAGACAATAATTCTTACAATTCAAAATATCTCACCCCTACAATGCTATGGCGTAACCAGATTTTCAATTTTGTTCATTTGCTTTAACAAATAAATTAAATACTTATATATTTACTACCAATTGTTTGACCAATTAATTCAAAGTCCATTCCCCATTTGCCCCATTCCCCTGATATTCTCATGTTATTTGAATTCGTGTTAAATATATAAATTAGCATTTTTGTTATACATACGTTTGGTTTTTATTGTTAGTATGATTATATACTATATATTATTTTGTTTAAATCCATTTCAATTTTCGTTTGAAATGTGCATTCGAAAAAAAAAATATGAAATGTTATTTCATTTCCCAGTGGCGTGTTTAGTAAAAATTTGTTGTATTTAATCCACATTTTTTTTTTTTTTTTTTTGGTTTGGCTTACATTTCATGTGATTCGAGTGAATTATTTTCAGTTTTATTGAGGGAAGTGGTTTATGGTTTAATAACCGATATATTTTAGTTGGTGTTTAGTTGCTTCTTATCGACTTTGTTTAATATGTTTTACATTCAGGAACTGTAAAATTAATTTAATGTTTTTTTAGAGTAGTGGGTGGTTTTCGTCCATATAAGTATTAGCGGAAGTTTTTTCGTTTGCATAATTAATTGAAATTATTATATAAATGTTTATAAATAAACAAGGTGATTTAAGATTTTTTTATATATTATTTATAATTTTTTTAAATATTACTATACTAAACTTGTTATTAAAAATGTAAACACTCATTTAGAATTTTACTTTAATGCTACGACCTTCGGAAAAACAAAGGAAAGTAGTAAAGTCGGACGGGGCCGACTATATGATATCCTTCACAACTATTGGTATATTAAACAGGACTATTAACATGAAATTGGATGAACTGAAATATGTGATATATATGATATGTATGGTGTCAATCTGACAAACATGAGAGGTTTGATGCACCATTTACTTAAAATCGGACGAAAATATATAGAGTAACTTCCGGTAATGTGACCACCATTTTCTTTTTTTGACATTGTGGGCGTACCAACGGTAAAAACTAAAAACAAATTGTTTTCACAACATAGTAGATTTGTTGGCTAAATATATTCCAAGTCAAAAATTGTATATATTTGTCTATAAAAATGTTATTGAATTTTATTTCAAAAAACTCTAAGCAGTAAATAAAAATAACTTGGCGTGTAATATGGACCAGTATGTGTGGGTAATGAGGATCAGCAAGTTAAAGGTAGGTTGTGGTTTGGTTGTGATAGATTTCAATTTATTACACTCTTGGGTAACAATGAATGCAAAAATATATGGGTTCATGTTTTGGAATAGCCCCCATTTAAGGGTACCGCCCCATTTGCGGTATTTTGAAGGTCCTTGCTTCATTATCCAACCGAAGCACCTTTAATTTCCCATATCGAGTTTTTAGAGGATAGAATACCTCGTCGCATATTAAATTCACCCACGTTTCGAACTCGTCCTCATGAAAAGGTCCCACTTTTTTATAGTGGTCCACATTACCCGACATTGAATATTTTTATCTAGAAATAATTATCGGCTTCAAAAATGAATAAAAATTAAAAATCGCCAATTGCAATTACAGCTAAACGTATATTTTTGTTAAAGAAAATAAGAAAACTTCTTCATATTCAAGAAAAACAAAGTGTTCGACTATTTTGCAAAAACGTTCGACTATTGTGCTAAAAAATGTTCAAATCACACTTTTACAATCAGAGATACATTTTCTACTACTACATTTTCAACATTGCAATTATTTATTAAAAACCAATTTTGATGTTTGTTTTTACTAATAAGGAAAATATTTATCAAGGCGGTTTTGACATATTTCAAGCATTTTCTTAGATATGGAGGGTGGTCCACATTTGACGCATGGTCCACATTACCCGAAGTTACTCTATAGAAGTCATATCCAAATATGAAGCGATATCAACGAAACTTGTCACAGGTTAGGTTATACTAATTTCAGTACGTTTGTTCCTATTAGCCATATATTGGTTCCTTGGTGCGCCAATTAATTAAAATCAATCGATAATATATAAACAAAAGATATATAGGGACTTTGGTGCACCATTTAAATTAAATCGAACGAAACTATATATGGGAGCTATATCTAAATCTGTACCGATTTTCACGAAACTTAGCAGACATCATTTTAGGCTATATCTAAATCTGAACCGATTTTTCAATAGTGTTCGTCCTTACACCAAATAGATGAGCTTTGCCAAATTTCATATAATTCGGATTATAAATGCGACCTGTACTTTGTTTACAATTTAACACTAACAGACGGACAGACGGGCGGACGGACGGACGGACATACATAAATCGACTCAGAAAGTGATTCTATGCATATTCTAAAAACGACCTATGGGTCTATCTCATTTTCTTTTGCCTTTTACAAACGTATGCACAAAGACATAATACACTGTACCACAGTGTGGTGAAGAGTATAAAAAAGACGTTATCGTTTTATTCCAGAAATAATGTGAACCATATTTACAATATTTAGTTACCTATAACTAATAAGCGGCCGGAATGCTAAGTCCTATTTAATTGGAATGGAGAATGCGGCCATGCTTTCCAAATTTTATTTTGCTGTTTGTAACGACTTTTCATACGAGGGCTGTATTTCTTTCTGGAAATTTTCATGTGCTCCGTTTAAGACACCTATAAAAATGATCTTTGAAAGCGTCAAAGTCATCTTCTGGCGACGAAACATGAAGACCTCAGGATAATAAATCACTGGTATATTACTCACAATTACTATTACAAACCGATCATTGCTTCTAACTTCATCGTTAGATGTGACTAATCCTCAAATACCCATACATTCGAATGTTCTTTGTTTCGGGCTGATAAAATATACATATGTGGAATTTATGCTTTATATTAACACTTTTTGTAGTAACAGACCTTATCAGACAGAAGAAACATACTTGCAGCTCTTCCAAAGAAAGAAGAATACCTGCAGCTCTTCCAAAGAAAGGAGAATACTTGCAACTCTTCCGGAATATCTTCAACTCTGCAACTCTTTCCAAGGAAGAAGAATACCTGCAGATCTTTCAAAGGAAGAATAATACCTTCAGTTCTTCCACAGGGAGAAGAATACCTCCAGCTCTTTCACAGGAAGAACCAGTAAGTAAAGTCGGACGGGGATGACTATATGATACCCTTCACCACTATGGGTATATTAACAAACTTATGTAAAACAAATATCAATCGGGCACCCGTTGAACATTTGGAGCCCAATTAACAGGAAGTCGGTCGGAAATATATGTGGACTACATATGTACTTCTACACGCAATTACGTCATTCTGTTCTGAAAATGAAGAGTTTGTTTCAAGATTCACTAAAAATCGGATAAAAATAGATATGGATGCTATATCCACATATGAACGAATTTCGACAAAACTTGTCACAGGATAGGTTAGACTAATTTATGCACGTTTTATTCCTAATAGACATATACGTTTGGTTATACTATCTTCAGAAGGTTGTGCAAAATTTTGTGTCAACCGGTCTAAGGTTGAGTTTTTGGTGTACCATTTACACACATCATTCCAGACTCAATTCCGTACGTAATATCAAATTTCGCACAAAATTTAAAATTAAAAAAATTAAATCGAGCGAAATTATATGGGAACTATAACTAAATCTGAACCGATTTTCACGAAACTTAACACACATCATTCTAGACTCAATTCAGTATGCTATGATAAATTTTGTGCAAATCAGAAGATATATAGGAACTTTGGTGCACCATTTACATTATATGGGAGCTATATCTAAATCTGAACCGATTTTCACGAAACTTAACACAAATTACTCTAGACTCAATTCAATACACCATGCCAAATTTCGGCTAAATCAAAAGATAAATAGTTACTTTGGACATTATATACATTAAATCGGACGAATAAATATATATATATATATATATTTGGGAGCTATATCTAAATCTGAACCGATTTTCACGAAACTTAACACACATTATTCTTGGTCTAGTTCAGTACGCTATGCCAAATTTCGTGCAATTCGAAGGATATATAGGCACTTTGGTACACCATTTACATTAAAATCGGTGGAACATATATATATGGGAGCTATATCCCAATCTGAATTGATTTTCAAGAAATTTTACACACATCATTCTAGTCTCAATTTAGTACGCTATTCCAAATTTCGTGCAAATCGGATGATATAGGGACTATGGTACACAATTTACATTAAATCGGACGAAAATAAATATGGAAGATATATGTAAATCTGAACCGATTTTTCCCAATTTCAATAGGGTTCGTCCTTGGGCCAAATAAATGAGCTGTACCAAATTTCAGCCAAATCGGATTATAAATGCGACCTGTACTTTGTTTACAATTTAACATCAACAGACAGACGGGCGGACGGACGGACATGCATAAATCGACTCAGAAATTGATTCTATGCATATTCTCAAAAGGAACCATGTGTCTATCTCGTTTAATTTTGCCTGTTACAAACATATGCACAAAGACATAATACCCTGTACCACAGTGTGGTGAAGGGTATAAAAATACTTGCAACTCTTCTATAGGAATAAATAAACTGCAAGGAGACTCCATAATTTTCTCGCGAACTATATTTTTGAGGACTTGAATCGGTGCTGTAAAAAAACTTTATCATTCATGTGGCTCCAAATGAAGAAGTCGAAAGTGTTACCTGTTCCGACAACGTTTCCTATAAAATTACAATAGTTTCGTAACTTGCGTGGCATCTACGCAGAAACAAATTTTAATGAATGTTTTCATAATTTCATTCATAGTTAATTAATACAAATTGTACATGTACCTCGCTTTGAAAGCAAGTAAAAATTCTGTCAGGCTTAATCCGAGACCTAGGGTCCTGACACACGTGTTATCGAAACCTTCGGACAGGTTCATAGCTGAAGCTATATCCAGTAGAGACCCACCAAACAGAAACACGTTCGGTTGGAGAGGCTTATCAAGTATAACTCTTGGAGTTTCCTAGCCCTAGATGAATAAATGTAGTTTGTTGACTTAGCCACTGAGGAAGAGATGGACTTCAGCAGTTAGGATGATTTTTCGATGTTTTGTTAACAAAAATTCGATTCAAAATATAATGGATAGCCGGCGATCGATAGCTAGATCGATGCAGCCAATCGAAATAGATGAGTATATTTAAAGATACATTTAGGGCCAATTTTTAGGGTTACACAAATTTACAAAACCCTCAAAACGTAGTTGTGTTGGGTATACAAAACTTACAAATAGACAAGGGGAGAGACGAACTTCCAAAAATCGATTCAAAAAGAGATTACAAGTATACACTAAAAAGAGGAATTATTGTGATATACATTATAAACATATATCTATGCTATATAACTACTACCCCACTGATGATATACTTCACTGCATTTATACTCGGACTATGATAATTTATCTAACGTAGATTTATAACCGTATAAAGGTACATACGTTTTCACTGAAAACTAATTCCCAAATGTGATTAGTTACATAAAACAACAATAATATCGTGACAAAATATGTTAAACAGTGACAATTTCAACAAAACAAAAGCTACCATAAAATTTTTTAAACCAAATCAACCTCATTCCAACCAACTTCCAACAATATTTTCGCCACAGATTAAAAAAATTAATTCGCAAAACAAATGAAATAACCAGCACAGAAGGCAGTTTTAAAGGGGCAACATTGTATGGAGAGAAAAAAAACATTAGAGCTATCTCATTAAGCTTAACCAACTAGATAATCTCGCATGCCAGGAAAGAAACTTTGTTCATTGTATGTCATTTGTGATTAACAAAAGGTACAGTAGAACCCTTTAAAGATAAATATTAAGGTTAGCCTTAAGGTGAACCACCAAAAAATCGGTACATTGGACTGATCCAACCATCATCCTCATATGAAAGCCCACAGCATGTTGATGTCTTTGTGAGTGATATTATATAATAGTTTAAAACTAAACAATAATTCCCCCATAAGATTGATATCTGTTTGTAACAGACAAAAGGAAACAAGATAGACACATGGTTCCTTTTGAGAATATGCATAGAATCACTTTCTAATTCGATTTATGCATGTCCGTCCGTCCGTCTGTCTGTCCATGTATTTTTGTGAGCAAAGTACAGGTCGCATTTATGATCCGAATTGGATGAAATTTGGCACAGCTCATTTGTTTGGCCCAAGGACGAACCCTATTGAAATTGGGAAAAATCGGTTCAGATTTAGATATAGCTCCCATATATATATTTAACCGATTTAATGTAAACGGTCCCTATATATCTTTCGATTTGCACGAAATTTGGTAGAGCCCAATCATTTAGGTCTAGAATGATGTCTGCCAAGTTTCGTGAAAATCGGTCAAGCTCCCATATATAGTTTCGTCCGATTTCATGTAAATGGTGCCCCAAAGTCCCTATATATCTTTCGATTTGCACGAAATTTGGCATAACGTATTGAATTAAGCCTAGAGTGATGTCTGCCAAGTTTCGAGAAAATCGGTCCTAATTTAGATATAGCTCCCATATATAGTTTCGTTCGATTTTATGTAAATGGTCAACCAAAATCCCTATATATCGGCATAACGTACTGACTTGAGCCTAGAATGATGTCTGCCAAGTTTCGAGAAAATCGGTCCAGATTTAGATATAGCTCCCATATATAGTTTCGTCCGATTTTATGTAAATGGTGCACCAAAGTCCCTATATATCCTTCGATTTGCACTAAATTTGGCACAACGTACTGAATTGAGCCTAGAGTGATGTCTGCCTTGTTTCAAAATCGGCCTAGATTTAGATATAGCTCCCTTTTATTATAGATTGATTTTATGTAATTGACGCACCAAGGAACCAATAGGAACAAAACGTTCTGAAATTAGTATAACCTAACCTGTGACAAGTTTGTTTGAAATCGCTTAATATTTGGATAAAGCTTCCATATATATTTTCGCCCGATTTCAACTAAATTGGGCATCAAACTGCTCATGTTAGTCAGATTGACATCAAATTTTGCACAACTTACAAAATTGAGCATAGAATTACGTAGTTACGTTTTCTAGAAGTACAGATATAGCCCAACGGATGACCTATTTATATTTGTTTAAAGTCGATTTACATACTTTTGTCCCATTGTAACAAACGAATGACATGTTTATGGATAGATCTAGGTAGATTCACATTTAGATAAATATCACATATTTTATTTCATCCAATTTCATCCAAGTGGTGAAGGGTATCATATAGTCGGCCCCGTCCGACTTTACTACTTTCCTTACTGGTTTTTTTTTGTTTTGGGGAAATCATTTTTAATTGTATTAAAGTGAAAGAAAGCTGGGTGAACATTACATATGTGTGTAGGTGAAAGAAAATTACTTGAGAAAATAAATGTATAAGGCATAGGAAAAATTATTTAATTTACTATTGTTTATTTTATAACTTTATTGTAATGGATGGACTAATATTGAAGTAGTATTTTACAGATGATTTAATTAGTTTTTATGGTTCACTTACAGATTAAATGGGAAAGAAAGGCACAGTGGTCTCCATGGGTGAAACCTTGTATTGTTGGTGTACCAACAACACAACAATAGGATTTTAGTGCTCTATTTTCAAAAGTAATGAAACTATATATGGGAGCTATATATAAATATTAGCCGATTTTCACAAACTGTAATAGATGTACCCAATTTCATCCAATTCGGATTATAAATGCGTACATTGTTTAAAATTGTACACCAACAAATGAATGATCGGGTATGCATAAATCAACTCAGAAAACGATTCCATGTATATCCTCCAAAGTAACTATAGGTCTATATCGATTTCTCTTACATGTTCACAAAGATATAATACCCAGTACCACAGTGTGGTGTATATTTGAACCAGTTTCCTATGATTTCCGCGTCATCAAATTGCCAGAGAAAAAATTTAATTAGGGTATTAAAAATATGGATAAAATACTTCCTTGTCTTGACAAAATAATTATAAAAATGTTTCACATACCTTTGGAAGATATAATTGATGCTATAATTGCGTAATTAAGTATGCTTATCATGCTTCGACTTATCATGCTTCGACTAACGTCGAATATTAAAGTGGTGCTCTTAGAAATAAAATTTGCAGGGGATATATATCTCAATGTAGATAAATTATTAAATGATGATTTTCGTACACCATTATGTATAGAAGATATATCTATATCCCACAAAATTTAACGAAATAAGTAAATATAAAACGATATTACAACAGAGATCTTTCCCGGGTTGATCGCACTTTTAATGGCCTCCACCTTTTTCAAAATACCTAAAACGATCGGGACTTGAATATGGATCCAGAAGAAAGTAAAATAATAAACTACTGACATTCAATTTGGAATATTAAGCTAGGTTCATGAACATACTGAAAACTGGCACGGCTATTTTATGGGTTCTATGTAGAAATTTCAATCAATATTTTGAGTAGTGAAATTTAACATTCATTGAGAATACAAATTACAGCCAATTTTGTTGAAAAACATGTCCAAAATGCCCAAAATGCCGACATGGGTCAATATTAATTATTTTTAGTAGGGGTATCGTCGATTAATGCATGTCCATCCGTCCGCCCGTTCGTCTGTATTTCAATTGTAAACAAAGTACATATCTATCTATCTATATATCTATCTATCGATTTGACCGAAATTTTAGAATAGCGTAATCAATTAAGTCTTCACATTTAGATATAGCTCCCACATATATTTTCGTCCGATTTTATGTAAATGGTGCACTAAAGTCCCTATATATCATTCGATTTGCACGATATTTGGCACAGCGTACTGAATTGTTTTAGAATGGTGAGAATTAAGTTTCCTGAAAATCAGTTCAGATTTATATATATATAGATATATAGGAGTACCAAAGTCCCTATATATATCTTTCGATTTGCACGAAATTCTGCATATCGTACTGAATTAAGTCTAGAATGGTGAATGTTAAGTTTCGTGAAAATCCGTTCGGATTTAAATATAGCTCCCATATATTTTTTCGTCCGATTTAACGTAAATGGTATACCTAAGTCCCTATTAATCTTTCGATTTGCAAGAAATTTGGCATCGCGTACTAAATTAAGTTTATAATGATGCTAACACACATTGGTTCAGATTTGGATATAATTCCTATATATTTTTCTCCCATTTTAAGTAAATGATGGACCATGGACCCAAAATATCTATCGGACATATTTTTTGGCCCTTGGAGCATCATTTGCTTAAAATGTACAGAAATTAATATAGCCTAACCTGTGACAAGTTTCGCTGTAATCGGTTCAGATTTATATATTAGTATAGCCTAACCGGTGACAAGTTTCGCTGTAAACGGTTTATATAGCTGTCATATATAGTTTTGTCCGACTTTAAGTAAATGGTGCATCAAAGATCCAATGTTAGGCCGATTGTCACATAATTTAGCACAGCGTACTGAATTTGGTCCGGATTAATGTATGCAAAGTTTTGTTGAAATCGCATCAGATTTAGATAAAACACCCAATATATAGTTTCGTCCGATTTTAAGTAAATGGAGCACCAAAGACCCAATGTTAAAACGATTGACACAAAAGTTTGCACTAAAAACTGAAGTTAGAGTAGTCTAACGTGTATTAAGTTTTATTGGAATCGGTTCTGATTTAGATATAGTTCCTATGCATATTTTCCTCCGATTATAAGTAAAATATGGCCGATAGGCATAAAACGTACTGAAATTAGTATAAACTAACCTGTCACAAATTTCGTTGAAATCGGTACAGATATAGCTTCCATTAATTTTTTCGTACGATTTTAATTGAATGGGTTCCCAAACTCCTCATTTTTGTCAGATTGACGCGAAATTTTGCACAACGTACCAAATTAAATATATAATGGCGTGATTTCCTTTTGTAGAAATGCAGACATAGTCCATATATTCGACGGACTTCACGTTTATTGGGTTTCAATATAAGCAACGAGTGTCCAATTGCGATTTTCTAGAAATCGATTTACATAATGTTGACCCCTACTTTATCTATTCAAATGAATAATTTAGTATAGTTTACAAATGACATGTTTATGGATTGATCTAAGTCGGTTCACATTTAGATATAGTTCATCCATTTTCATGTCAATGGTCTTTCGAAAATGCGAGGTCTGTTACAATGCATCTGTTGACTGTTCCCAATGTGGTGAAGTTTATCATATAGTCGGCCCCGTCCGACTTTACTATTTCCTTACTGGTTTTTTGTATGGACATGTACTATACAATGAAAATCCAAAATACCAAATTACAGCCAATTCAGTTGAAAAACGTGTCCCCACAATACCGAATTTGGGCGTACCGTTATATGGGGTATACCCTGAAACTTGGGTCTATCTTAATTATTTAGGGTACGGACATGTGCTATACATTGAGAGTCCAAAATACAAAATTACAACCAAATTGTTTGTAACACATGTCGAAAATCGCCCAAATACCGAATAATGTGGGGGTGCCGTTGTATTGATATCAAAAAAGCAGGATCTCCGGTCTGGCTTTAACTTTTTGACCATTTAATTTTTCGAAGCCAATGTACTTATTTGTTTTACAAAAAAAAAATGTCTCGTAAAAAACCTTGCGAAATAATATAAAAATACAATTAAATGGATTACCCAATAACACTACTACTAATGCAGAGAGGGGGATGCAATTAAATACAAACCAGCTATTGAAATTGAATCTCAAATATTAATAATAATTTGTTATTTATGAATTTAATATTTTTGTGTTTGTTAACTTCTGGAAACTACATTTCACAGTTAATCGATTTTGACTTTGGCTAAATAAAAACGTCTTGCAGATAAGACATCAGATATTTGTTGTGTATGGGATATTCCATGCTAACTAAAACGACTAAATTTTAAAACTTATGAAGTTATCATTTGTACTAACTGAATTGACCCGCTTGCTTTACACGCAATTACAAATACACTGAAATCATTGAATATCCCATTTCTAAAAAGTTTACAAAAACTAATGACTTTATCTTGCAAAATTAATCTCTTCATTTTTTTTCTGTGTAAATAACAAGCGGCTATCCAGTTTATTCGGTTGCCAATGATGCCATTGCTACGAAAGATATATGATTTAGCTTTGTTTTTGTGGTTGTTGCTGTTGTTGGTGTAAATATTTCAAGTTGTTTGATTAATTTTAATCAACAGTCCATAATTCTGACATTATCAGCTTAAGCAAATTGAAGTTACCAATTGATTTTATCATTTTGCATAAATGGACATTAGCACGGTAACACCTTGAAGCAGCATTCGCCAGGATAGTGTGGCTACTATGCAAAGGAATGTAGTAAAGATGTTGCTGATGGCAATGGATTGTTTAAAAGTGAAAATGGTAAAGTTGATACGGCACAATGAATCTCAATGTGATCTGCATAAATATAAATATATGTAGGAATGCATTGAGGAATCGGGTATTAAGATTAAACATTGCGATAAAATATATTGCCAATATTAATTAAGCCAAAGTTTGATTGACATTTTTAAATGGAAAATTTTTTTCTGCGAGGGCTGCTTCGATTATGTTTGGAGTAAATTTCAATTTAAAATTTTGTTTTTTTTTTTTTTTTTTTGTTATTTGGATTTTGCCTTGTAAAGGCACATTTTGAGTTCTTCATATACGTATAAATCCAACTTTCATGCAAAACGAAGGATATATAGGGACTTTGGTGCATCATTTACATAAAATCGGACGAATATACATATGGGAGCTATATCTAAATCTGAACGGATTTTCACGAAATTTAACACACATCATTCTAAAATTAATCCAGTACGCTATGCCAAATTTCGTGCAAATCGAAGGATATATAGGGACTTTGGTGCACCATTTACCTAAAATCGGACGAAAATATATGTGGTAGCTATATCTAAATCTGAACCGATTTTTCCCAATTTCAATAGGGTTCGTCCTTGGGCCAAGTAATATAGCTATGCCTAATTTCATCCAAATCGGATCATAAATGCGACCTGTACCTTTTTCACAAAAATACATGGACGGACAGACGGACGGACGGACATGCATAAGTCGACTCAGAAAGTGATTCTATGCATATTCTCAAAAGGAACCATGTGTCTATCTCGTTTCCTTTTGCCTGTTACAAACATATGCACAAATACATAATACCCTGTACCACAGTGTGGTGCAGGGTATAAAAATTAATTTCAGCTGAGCACGGCTAGGGCTCGAACCTAGGTCCTCGGAGCAACACAAATGTTGCCAGACCACTTAACGTTCGTACAACAAAAATCTGCTTTGAAATGGGCTGTTCCTAGAATGAAGACAAATGTCGAACTTTGACAAATTTGAATTGAATTCGCATATGCAAGTTTCGCATCAGGGCGGAATAAATACAAGTTATCAACGTACGACCTTTGTAAAGCCAGCCACATAATCCTTTCCTTTTCACTGCAAAACTTAGATCATCAAGCTCGACTCGAAAGAGTATCAATAATCACTTAAAATTTTGTATTTTTAGTGGCGGGTTATTTCGTATACCATTTGTATTTTGTTTTTGCAAAATAGTCATTCGTAATCCCGGTTTGTTGTTTTTATAACACTACTATTTCTGATTTTCGGTCCTTATAGCATAAATTTTGAATATAAAATACAGTGAGTGTAATAAGTATTTTGCCTCAATATAAATTTGACAAAATTCTAATATATACGCCTAAAGCCAGCATACTAAAGATTTAAAATGAATTATGTATGATGGGATATGTTTGTGGACATATTTAGATCTTATTTCTGCAAGAATCACTGCGAAAGACCTATTGGTCACGAAGATATCGGCCAAAATCTATACCAACCCAAAAATGATTATCACAAAAAAGTATTTTGCTTTCTATTATTATTTTTGAAAAAATCATTATATAACACACGCTTTGTCTTTTTATAGTTACCATTGCGGGTAACCACATACTAAAAGCGATTTGGCGACGATTGCAATAAACCACTGAATTTTTTCGCGAATATTTTCTCACATTTACGTTCAATACATTCTCCAGCAATTTTTCATTTAATATATGGTAATTTCTCGTCCTAATCTCAAAATGAGAGTATTAGATAAGTCGTCGCGGCTTCAAAACATCCCAAATAACTTTAGAATAATAAAAAGGAGGTTTTGCAAAATAAATCGCGAGGACAGGACCTTAAAAACTATTAAAACCAAAATCCGACAAACAAATTATTAAAAAAATATCGCGAAACCCCCTTTTTGTGACTTTGAAAACTTTATGGTTCATTAATATTGATCTAGGAACCAATATATGCGATGAAAATAGCAATAAGGTTGTCAGATTCAAAGAAATGAACAGTTCTAAAACAACAGAAACTACTAACAGTACATGAAGTTGGGAGAAAACATCATTCTTGGTCAAATACTATTGCGTTTTGAAAAACTGTGGTAGCTGGTGACGAAGACCCATTCAATATTTTACATCCGTTTAACACAATCAGTTGCGAATAAAATGCATCAGTGAATAAACTGGTCGATCTATTTGTTTTCGAAATTTGATGTATTTCTATTGCCACAAAACCGTTCATATCTTAGAATCTGACCTTCTTATTGCTATTTTCATCGCATATATTGGTTCCTAGGTCAATATTAATGGACCATAAATTTTTCAAAGTCTGAAAAATTGGGTTTCGCAATATTTTTTTTTTAATATTTTGTTTGTCGGATTTTGGTTTTAATAGTTTTTAGGGTCCTGTCCTCGCGATATATTTTGCAAAACCTCCTTTTTATTATTCTAAAGTTATTTGCGATGTTTTGAAGCCGCGACGACCATATCTAATACTCTCATTTTGAGATTAGGACGAGAAATTAGCATATATTAAATGAAAAATTGCTGGAGAATGTATTGAACGTAAATGTGAGAAAATATTCGCGAAAAAAAGCAGTGGTTTATTGGAATCGTCGCCAAATCGCTTTTAGTATGGTAACTATAAAAAGACAAAACGTGTGTTATATAATGATTTTTTCAAAAATGATAATAAAAAGCAAAATACTTTTTTGTGATAATCATGTTTGATAATAAAAAGCAAAATATTTTTGGTGATAATCATGTTTGTGTTGGTATAGATTTTGGCCGATATCTTCGAGACCAATAGATCTTTCGCCGTGATTCTTGCAGAAATAAGATATAAATATGTCCACAAACATATCCCATCATACATAATTCATTTTACATCTTTAGTATGCAGGCTTTAAGCGTATATATTAGAATTTTGTCAAATTTTTATTGAGGCAAAATACTTATTACACTCACTGTATATAAAACCCTATCAAAATATAAATATCAAATCAACAATGTTATTGTATTTAAGGGACCAGGAAATTGTCCTAATTCCACAACATAAGTACCAAAAAGGGAACTGTTTTTATTTTCTTCTTCCTACTTGACTGTTTTGCTGCCCTTTTCTCCGAATTGAAAATAAACAAATGCAACGGCCAAATAAAAACCCATCACTACCGAACAAAGGATTCCAACGACAGAGATACTTAAAGTAACATTGCAAAATGTGACGTAAGCAGCTTATAGGATTAAATGTCCTTTTAAGAAAATTTGTCACATTACCGTTGACATTTAGTTACAGTGCAAAGCCAAAACGTCAGCTAACAGAAATGGTCAAAGAAAAAAAAACGGCAGCTAATGAAAAAACACGATGCAAAAATGGTGATTACTTTGTGATTTCAGGTTTCCGCTGCAAGCAACCGTTCTTTGTCATTTCGATCTTGTTGCAATTCTTATCTAAATCTTACGGTGGCATTCATATTTATCGTATATTGGCATTTTTGCCATCAGCAGCGCAAAGAGTGCAAGAAATGTTGCATTCAACTGCATTCAACTTCTGTTCACCGCTGCATCGGAAGTCTTTGGGGGTAATGCAAACGACAGTTTCATTTCGAAATTGAATTTATTTTATGCCCATTTGATTTTGCTCCTCTTTAAGGGATTATTATTTTACGCTTATGGATTTCGATTTTGTTATCAGATTTCGTTTTAGTTGTTGTTGTTGTTCTTGTGGTTCTGCAAAAAGAAGTGTTTATAAAATTTTGTTGACGATTTTGAGTTGAACATTAAATTGCGTGAGAATGTAGCAAATTGAAAAAAGAAGTGGTTTTGTGTCAATAGAGGATATATTTTTGTTCATTTTATTATACCCTACACAACTATGTTGTCAGGGTATTATAGCTTTGTGCAGCCCCAAAAGTTGGTAACGCCGCGAAATATTGGTCCTAGACCCACCTTTAAGTATACCGATCGTCATATCTCGACTAGCTGAGTCGATCTAGACATGTGTGTCCGTCCGTCCGTCTGTCCATTATAATTTGTAAACACGATACAGGCCACAGTTATGGACCAATCTTCACGAAATTTTGCATGTAGGATGGGTTCTGGCCAATGAAGACCCCTATTGTTTTTGGTAAATATCGGTTAATATTTAGGGGATGAAATGGACCAAATACAAAATTTTTGTCGGTTTTTCTAGTCGCTCCAGATGCCGCAAATATTGCCCAAACATCTCAAATTTTTGCATGGAGATGGGGATCGGACCAACGAATAAGCATGCCTGTTTTGATAAAGATCGGTCAATATTTAGCGGGTGAAATGGATCCGAACATTTGTGTGAAAAATGACAAAATTTGTATTCTATGGCGTATATATTTACCACTGAAGGACATAGACCCGATAAGTTGATAGTATATCCAAGGGGAGTGGTCGACCTTCAAATTGATACCAATTATATTGTCGTAGGTACTCGGATGCGGGAGTTACACCAAAATATTTACAGGTGCTTACGTATTTATATATTATTTAGTAACCTATTACCACACTGGAGGGCGGTATTATAGCTTTGTGCAGCCCCAAAAGTTGGTAACGCCGCGAAATATTGGTCCTAGACCCACCTTTAAGTATACCGATCGTCATATCTCGACTAGCTGAGTCGATCTAGACATGTGTGTCCGTCCGTCCGTCTGTCCATTATAATTTGTAAACACGATACAGGCCACAGTTATGGACCAATCTTCACGAAATTTTGCATGTAGGATGGTTTCTGGCCAATGAAAACCCCTATTGTTTTTGGAAAAGATCGATTAATATTAAGGGGATGAAATGGACCAAAAACTTTATTTTTGTCGGTTTTTCTGGTCGCTCCAGAGGTCGCAATTATGGCCCAAACACCGCGAATTTTTGCATGGAGATGGGGAACGGACCAACGAATAAGCATGCCTGTTTTGATAAAGATCGGTCAATATTTAGCGGGTGAAATGGATCCGAACATTTGTGTGAAAAATGACAAAATTTGTATTCTATAGCGTATATACTTACCCCTGAAGGACATAGACCCGATAAGTTGGTCCAAGAGGAATGGTTGACCTTCAAATTGATACCAATTATATTGTCGTATGTACTCGGATGCGGGAGTTACACTTAAATATTTACAGGTGCTTATGTATTCATATAGAATTTAGTAACCTATTACCACACTGGAGGGCGGAAATATAGCGCTGATCGCTTTGAAATGTTCCATGAGGTTCCAGTTATGGTCAAGGACAACGCCTAAAATGTTAGGTGATAATCAGATAATAATTTTTCGGATGAAGTGGACCGAAAACTGAATTATTTGTACTTTTCGAGTCGAAAGCCGAACATTACAACACAACCCACTGTGAAGGAAATCTGGAGAAGTAATTAGAGGGTCTGTACTGATTATTAGTAACATTTGCTGACCTCTAGCCAGTCAAAAGTGTGCAAATATCGCGAAATATTGCCCAATCTCAGAATATAGAACCACAAAAAGTTAGATTTTCATGGAAGTTGTGTAGGGTATCGTATGGTCGGCCCCGTCCGACTATACTGCTCCGCTCACTGGTTATAAAAATATGTTAAATTATAAATAATTTTCTCTGGATCATCGTTAAAGGCAACAGAACAAGAAACATTTTTTTGCCTATACCAATAACTGGATTTAGTATTTCTACTTATAGAATTACAGCAAATTCAAACCCCCAATAACCAATCATTATTTAATATTGGAATATTAGATTCATTATATAATGTGGATACCTTTAAATTAGAAACATATCAAAAATATTTTCATTTATTCCACAAAAGTCTGGACATTTTGATTAATCATTCCCAGATAATTAATACCAGTAAGGAAAGAAATAAAAGGGCACGGGGCCGACTATACTCCTCACTTTGGTTGTATTCAATAGCTGTCGAATTTTCGAAGGACCACTGACATCAGAATGAACGATATTAAATATGTCATATGTATCTATATGTGAACCAACTTAAATCAACCAGTATACATGAAATTCGGCAATCTATGCAAGATTTCATTTCATTTGGGCAGATTTAGAGTCATTTGTGTTATGTAAATCTACTTAAGGCACACTTGACACATGCTGTTTGGTATGCTGCAGCACCCATTGATTATATCCTGAAAAATTACCCAGTAGATCCATTTTGCAATTGGATAAATGCGAAAGGATTGGTGCATAATTTATTAAAAATCGGTCGAAAATGTATATGGGAGCTATAGGCCAGAGGGGGGCACATTTGAACACGGGACACCTTTGAACAGCGCCCAAAAAATCTGGGTTGAAATTTTTTTTCCAACCCTTGACCAATTTTTGCATATGGCAACATTATTTTCCAACAGCGTTAAGAACTGTATCAATCTTTTTAAGTTCTCGATGGAATGTACATGAGTGAACATGTTTTCGGAGTATAATTGTATATTTGTATACCCTTCACCACACTGTGGTACATGGTATTATGTCATCGTGCATATGTTTGTAACAGACAAAAGGAAACGAGATAGACACAGGATAGAATCACTTTTGCATAGAATCACTTTTTAAGATGATTTATGAATTTCCGTCCGTCCATTTATAATCCGATTTGGATGAAATTTGGTACAGCTCATTTGTTTGGCCCAAGGACGAACCCTATTGAAATTGGGGAAAATCGGTTCAGATTTAGATATACCTCCCATATATTTTTTGGTCCGATTTTATGTAAATGGTGATTTGATTTGCTCGAAATTTGGCACAGCGTACGGAATTAAGTGCAGAATGCTGTGTGTTAAGTGTCGTGAAAATTGATTCTGATTTAGATATAGCTCTCATATATATTTTCGTCCGATTTTATGTAAATGGTGCACCAAAGTCCATATATATCATTCGATTTGCACGAAATTTGGCATAGGGTACTGAAATTAGTGTAAAATAATGTGCGCTTAGTTTCGTGAAACTCGTGAATGATGTCTGCTAAGCTTCGCAAAAATCGGTTCAGATTTAGATATAGTTCTCATATTTTCGTTATTTGAAGTTTGCCTTGTAAGGGCAGTGATCATTTGAAAATAATTTTAAGTGATTATTTATACTCTTTCGAGTTGAGCTTGATGATCTATGTTTTGCAATGAAAAGGAAAGCCAGGAGAAGACTCTACGTACCCACCATTATGCGTACCCACCATTATGTTCCTAGAATGAAGACAAATGTCGAACTTTGACAAATTTGAATTTAATTCGCATATGCAAGTTTCGCATCAGGGCGGAATAAATACAAGTTACCAACGTACGACCTTTGTAAAGCCACATAGCCCAACGGCGAAACGCGTCGCTTAATGGTGGGTACGTAGGTTATTCTCCTGGCTTTCCTTTTCATTGCAAACTTAGATCATCAAGCTCGACTCGAAAGAGTATAAATAATCACTTAAAAAAATATATAGTTCTCATATATATTTTCCTCAGATTTGAACTGAACTGCGTCTAGAATGATGTGTGTTAAATGTCGTAAAAGTCGGTTCAGGTTTGGATATAGCTCCCATTTATATTTGCCTGTGATATTATTTAAAGTGTGCACTAAAGACCCAAAGTTTATACGATTGACACACAATTTTGTTGAAATCGGTTCAGATTTAGATATAGCTCCCATTTGTATTTTCGTTGGATTTTAGGTAAATGTTGCACCGATTGTCACGAAACGTATCAAATTCAGCCTAGAATGACGTTATATCTTTTTAGAATTTAGCCTAGAATAATGTATGCTAAGTTTCGTGAAAATCGGTTCGGATCGAGATATAGCTCCAATATATATTTTCGTCCGATTTAATGTAGATGACGCGCTAAAGTCCCTAATTATCTTTCGATTTGCACGAAATATTGCACGGAGTACTGAATTAAGTCTAGAATGATGTGTGTTAAGTTTCGTGAAAATCGGTTCAGATTTAGATATAGCTCCCATATATGTTTTGGTCCGACTTTAGACAAATGGTGCACCAAAGTCCCTAATTATCTTTCGATTTGCAGGAAATTTGGCACAGCATACTGAATTGAGCCTAGAATGATGTGTGTTAAGTTTCGTGAAAATCGGTTCAAATTTAGATATAGCTCCCAGATATATTTATGCCTGATTTTATGTAAATGGTGCACTAAAGACCCTATATATTCTTCGATTTGCACGAAATTTGTCATAGCGTACTGAATTGAGTCTAGAATGATGTGTGCTATGTTTCGTGAAAATCGAAATGATATGTGCCAAGTTTCGTGAAAATCGGCTCAGATTTAGATATAGCCTTATATATATTTCGTCCGATTTAATGTAAATGGTGCACCAAAGTCCGAATATATTTTTCGATTTGCACGAAAGACGGCATAGCGTACTGAATTTAGTCTAGAATGTTGTTTGATAAGTTTCCATATATATTTTTTCGTCCGATTTTATATAAATAATGCACCAAACTCCTAATGTTTGTCCGATTAACACGAAATTTTGCACAACGTATCAAATTTAGACTTGAATGACAGTCCGATTTTACTACTTTCCTTACGGTGCAGATGCAAAAACAAACGGGTTTCTGATTGAGATTAAATTAAATTTATGTAATAAAATCGATTTACATAAATTTGTCCCATTGTACGCAAACGACTCTAAACATGTCCGAATGAAATAAAATTCAGCGTAGGATATGATCTGGAATCTCATATTCAGGTTTGTTAAATTTCATATATCATATATTCTGCCCAGTACGACTTTACTACTTTCCTCACTGGTTTTCATCTGAGTTCATGGTGCATCAACTAATAAGCATTTCCCCGATCGAGATAAACTTTGGACAGTGCTGTGTGCTGCAGCATACCAAATGGTTGACTAATACGTCCAGTTTTACATATATTTCCAATACCGAATTCCATTCAAATAGTATACACCAAAGAACCCAAGTCTGCTCGATTGACTTGAAATTTAGCATAGATTTCAGAATGACAAGCTTATAGGTTGATTTAAATTAGTCCAATTTCAATCGTCCTCCAAATATACAATGTATGCTCTATCTACATTTGAGCATCTCTCGCATATACCAAAGTGATGAAGGGCCCCGTCCGACTTTTGAACTATCCTTACTGCTTTTTTAAGAATTCGTATTTTGTTTAAATTCACAATATCCTCATTTTACGAGCATGATAATTTAAATGAATAAGTCCACAGCCGAAATAACTACATTTAAGAAACTATGAAAATCATTACAATTGATATCTAAAACAATTAGAATCTATAGCAAAAAAACCTAGCAATCATTAACAACTAAAGGATTACACCTAAATAAGAATTCACACAAAGCATCCCCTAAGTATGGCACACAAAATAGGAGGGTTAGTACCCTTTAAAAAGGAGCAAAGGATCATATGTGTGTTTTCAATAGATAGTCACAGACACACACACGCACGAAAATAATTGTCACTTAAGCACCACTTGAATGCGGTCACAAAATTCGTGTTCGCCCTTCTCCCTTATTGTTCTTTGCAAATTAATAGTGGTTGTTCCAAATGTCTTATGCTTGTTGCTGTTTTTGTAGTATTTGACAAATCGTAATTTTATTTCTTTATTTTTTTGAAAAGTCTGAAATGGTTTTTTGAAATTTATGCATTTTTTATGCAAATCGAAGTGTGACGGCTACATTTGTCTGAGCTTCCATTTGAATCTGTGGTAAACTTTTTTTTTGCATTTCTTTCATTTGTTTAAATGATTTAAATGTGTACATTTTATTTGTCTGTAAGTGTGGTGGGATCACACGAAGAGAGAGAGTAAAATGATAAATTATTCCAATAGTTGTGAGTTTTTTTTTTGTCAGTTAGCTGTTGAAAACCAAATGTTAATTTATAACAATTATATTTTAAATGTTTTTGAGCTTCACATTTAATTGAAATTTGTATTTTGCATATTTTGTTAAGTAGAGCAATTGTGAGTAATGATTGGTGAGGGATAATTGTCTCATTAACACTTTCGAGGGTTCAGAAGTTGGTGTGAACAATTGTCATTAAGATCATCATCATTTAATATATTTCATTGTAATTTGAACATAATTTTAATACCCTTCATCACACTGTGATACCCTATACAACAGTGTGTCGTTGTGCATATGTTTGTAACAGGCAAAATAAATCGAGAGAGACCCATACATATGAGAACATTCACTTTCTGAGTCGATTTATGCATTTCCGTTTGTCCGTCCGTCCATATATTTTTGTTAACAAAATACAGGTCCGATTGAGACAAAATTTAGCACAGAGTATTGAATTAGATCTAGATTGATGTATGCCAAGTTTTGATGAAATCGGTTCAGATTTAGATATGGCTCCAATATACAGTTTTGGCCGATTTTATTGATCCCAATATTGGTCGATTGAGACAAAATTTAGCACAGAGTATTCAATCAAGTCTAGATTGATTTGTGATGAAGTCGGTTCAGTTTTAGATATATCTACCACACATAATTTCGCCCGATTTTATGTAAATGGAGCACCATACTGTCAATATTGTTCCGATTGAGACAAAATTTTGCACAGAATACCTACTTAGGTCCAGATTGATGTATGCGACGTTTTGTTGTTTTGTCGTTTCAATTTTAGATGTATAGATATATATAGTTTCGTCCGATTTTATGTAAATGGTGCCACCAAACTCCCAAGTTTGGTCCGATTGAGACAAAATTTAGCACAGAGTACTGATTTAGGTCCATATTGATGTATGCGAAATTTTGTTGAAATCGGTTCGGATTTCGATATGAATCCCATATATAGTTTCGTCCGATTTTATGTAAATGGTGCACCAAAATGAAAATATTTGCCCGATTGGGACAAAATTTTGCACAGCGTACGGAATTTCGTCCAGTTTGACATCTGTGAAGTTTTATTGAAATTTGTCCGGATTTAGATATAGCTTCTATATATAGTTTCGTCCGATTTTATGTAAATGGTGCACCAAATTCCCAATATTGGTCCGATTTAGACAAAATTTTGACAGTGTGCTGAGCAATGTTGCCAATTTAACACTTTTTAAACTCGTTTAGCACCAAAAAAGAAATATAGCACCTAGCACTTTTTAGCATTTTTTATTTTCAGTGATTTTTTATAATTTTTGTTTCATCCCAACAAATTTTCCCGTTTTTCCATTTCATATTGACGCATTGAAATTTCCCTATGTTTCACGCGATGAATTAGATTTTCCAATGTTAAAAAAGGGACAGTAGATTTGTAAACAGGTACTTCATATGGTGACTATGATATTGTCTGCTAGTAGATTGTTTATTTGAAAAAAAAAAAACAAACAAATAGAGCGGTCCATTGGATGAGAGCGATATGAAAAACATGAACATGCAATCCTGAATGCCAAGTTATAACCACTTAAGAGTACCGAACAGGACCAAAATAGAAAAATTCCGGCAAACATATATTTATATACCCTTCACCACACTATGGTACAGGGTATTATGTCATTGTGCATATGTTTGTAACAGGCAAAAGGAAACGAGATAGACACACGGTTCCTTTTGAGAATATGCATCGAATCACTTTTTAAGCCGATTTATGCATGTCTGTCCGTCTGTCCGACCATGTTAAATTGTAAACAAAGTACAAGTCGCATTTTTGATTCGAATTGGATTAAATTTGGCACAGCTCATTTATTTGGGGAAATAGGTTTAGATGTAGATATAGCTTCCTTATATATTTTCGTCCGATTTAGGTAAATAGTGCACTAAAGTCCCTATATATCCTTCGATTTGTATGAAATTTGTGCATAGGGTAATGAATTAAGCCTAGAAAGACGTGTGTTAAATTTCGTGAAAATCGGTTCAGATTTAGATATAGCTCCCATATATATTTTCGTCCGATTTAGTCCACGAAATTTGGCATAGCGTACTGAATACAGTCTTGAATGATGGGTGGTGAGTTTCGAGAAAATCGGTCCAGATTTCGATATATCTAGCTCCCATATATATTTTCGTCCGATTTTATGTAAATGGTGCACTCAATTTGAAATATCAAATTGAAGCCAATGCGATTGTAAAACGTGTTTATGAGGGCTACGCGTAAAAGTGGACCAATGTTGATAATTTTTAGTAATAAGACTTTCTACCCAGGGAGAATCCGAAAAAAAAACCGCATATTAGGTTGAAAAATGTGCCCAAATATTGGGTATGGTGTACCCAAAAAAGTCCGATATATTTAATTTCCAATACCAAATGTCCTAGGAGTAGTGCAATATATGGGCAAAATTCCAAAACTCTGTTTTAAATATTGCGACCTCAATCGGGCGGACATGGCTTAATCGACAAGGAGTAGCCTTTAAGAATAAATGGGGTCTCTGATGAATATTTCATTATTACATATTAATAATTTTGTTAATTTAATTTGTTAGCACTTTTTTAAAGCACTTTCTAGCATTTTTTTTTTTTTCAACAAAATCTAGCATTTTTTCTCAACAGAGTTTTGGCAACACTGGTGCTGGGCGTGCAATCCAGTTTGACATCTTTGATGTTTTTCTTGAAATCGGTCCAGATTTAGATTTAGATCCCATATATATTTTCGTCCGATTTTATGTAAACAATGCACCAAGCCCCCACTATTTGTCCGATTGAAACAAAATTTTGCACAGCATACTGCATTTTGTTGAAATTTGTTCAGATTTCCATATACCTCCCATATAAAATTTTTCCGGATTTTATACAAAAATTCAAGTCTGCCCGATTGACATGAAATTTTTTTTTAGACTTCCGAATTGGATATATATGGTTTTTATTGGTTCAAATATCAATGTAGATCACATTTGACCATTCCATATCAATGGTCATTCAAAGATGCTATGTCTCTTCTAGCATTATCATCTCTTGT
>NW_026879806.1:0-28885 GCF_032173495.1 Musca vetustissima | reverse complement strand
TGAACGTTCGTATGAGTCGGGATGCTTTGGGGACTTTGGTGTAAAATTTTCATAAAATTGGAGAAGATTATACAGGGTTATCCATTTCGTGGTTATCCAAAAGTGAACGTAAATATTGTTTTCATGATATATATGTCATTTCGCTTGCAACATATCGAAATATTCACCGCAGACCCCATGAATCGGTATTTTGTCTGTTGAAATCACGATATAGATATCAATATTTTATATCGAGCTTTGAATACCATTATTCGGCATTTTGGTGTTTTGGGGCACGCCTAATTGGCTCTAATTTGATTTTTCATGTTCTCATGGGGTACCAAATCTTCCTACTAAAATGATCAAAATTGTTTCACCGTTTAGGGAATCCCCCAAATTTCGGTATCTTGGGAAGCTTAGGCACGTTCTTCAACCAAATTAGATGTAA
Source organism: Musca vetustissima (assembly GCF_032173495.1). Taxonomy (NCBI): domain Eukaryota; kingdom Metazoa; phylum Arthropoda; class Insecta; order Diptera; family Muscidae; genus Musca; species Musca vetustissima. The sequence goes on along the minus strand of NW_026879806.1, from coordinate 28,458 downwards.
TTATATATTTTGAATTCTAATTGAGTAGAAAATCTCCCTATCAAACATGATTAATATTAGGCTATATATCATTATCCATTCTTTCTTATTTTGGGGGGTTGCGCATGTTTTTCAACCGAACTCACTCTAATTTGTTTTTCAAATTCTTATGGGTTATCAAATCGCTCTACCAAAAATTATCAATATCAGTCTACCTAAATTTCCCGATCGACTTGACGAATTTTCCACAAAGTGGAGCGTATCAAAAAATCGGCCCGACCCAACTTAACGACGTTTTCAATTGTTTATTATAAAGTTTAAACGCTGACATTATGTGTGAATTATGCAAGCATAGATTCTTCTGAGATAATTTTCGACCACTTGTTGACACATCTTGTAAGGTATCTTACCCACAAGTTGGAATGTTAATTTGTACGTGTTCAAGAGTTGAATAGGTCCAAAGGTGTCTTTGTGGACCACGATTCGATCGAGTTGTGTGCCATGTGGCATCGTCTTTTTACAAACACATAATCTCTTGTCGTATTCTCCAATAGCAGGCAAAAAGACGATTATCATAACGCTCCGAATTGACGGTGGTAGTATTTCTATCGCCGTTTTCGAAAAAGTAAGGTCCAATCACACCTTCGAACCGAAGAGCACACCGAACAGAGACTTTTTCAGGATTAATGTTTACTCTTCTATTACTTGAGGATTTCAGAACCCCATATACGAAAATTCTGTTTATTAACATACCCACCGATTAAGAAATGTGATCCATCGCTGAAGCACCCTTTTCACGCATGTTCTTAAAGTGCCTGTGGCAGAATCGCAATTTTTGCAGTAGGTTTTGAACCGTTTTCGTCAAGTCAAACTTTGAACCGAAAAAAATGGTTTAACAACTTAGTTTGAATTCCAATCCCATACTTTTGAAATTACGGAATGAATAAGTTGAAAAGCGTATATTATACATTAGATTTTTGGAAGAGGAAAATGTCAGCAGGGGCCAAGTCCTGTTTTGAGTATTTTAAATGTCATTCTTATGGTGGAAATTATAAAAAAAAAAATCCAGCCCAAATGGACCTTATGACATTTTTTCATATTTAATTTGAAAATTTAACTACGAAGTAGAAGCGAAATTAAGACTGCGCCAAAGCAAACCCCTTCTCTACACAATAACAAATCTAACCTATAGAATCTTTTTTGGACATAACATGATATGTCTCCCCAATATCCTTCATGGGAGGAAAAAGCTCACATATTTCGGTACCTACGAATTTCGGTATTTTGGGACACGATTTTAACCAAAATGGCTTTAATATAGTATTTTCAATTTATGAATATTGGTCCACTTTTTGAATACCATCCTCATATAACAGAACCCTATTATATGATATTTTGGACATTATGCGCACGTTTTTAACCGTATTGGTTCTAATTTGGTTTTGAAATTATCCTTATCTCATTAAGGAGTTTTTTCCTTTTTGTAGTTCAATTGAATCCTGAATAATACTTTGACTTGTCCAGATGATTTTAGTTTATCAAAAATGATTATTTCTTCAATTTGTTTTTCTAAACCCGTTTCATGTCCACTTAATATTTCATCCTCCAACAACAATTAATTTTATTGAAAACACAATTCTTTTCATTTCTCTAAGTTACTGCAGACAACAATAAAGGTCAATAAAATGTTAGTAAAATATCTCTCAAATAAAAACGGAGGACATCTGAGTCTGTTTTAATGTGTCATTAAACAGTTATCACGCCACTGTTCGCCAGTCGCCAACATCATAATAATTTCATCCACCACGCTAAGGCAACCGGAACAGTTCGCAGCTTCCAAATATTTCTGTTTAGTGATGCTTGTCAAGCCAATACCATTTGAATCTAACGAAATATGCGTAGCAGCACATTGTCCTGCTGGCGGGGAGGCACAGTGTTTGGTTCAAAGGACATTCTATATTAAACACAAATGTACCATAGCGATCCGCACTGAAGCACACACACACACACTCTTGTATGTATATAACCGTCATCGAAAAACATTAAAAAAATATTATAATTTATAATAAAAATAAACCAAACCACAAAAGGACCAAGGGTATCGTGGACGTTGTTCATAGTTTAAAGTGCTGTGAGATGAACGAATTTAAATGTGCCGTAAACATATTGCAGCAGAATATGAAATTTAAATTTTGTCGGCCAGTAAAAGGTCTGCATTTGTAATAAATTCGTTATTTTATTCCAATTACTTTAAAAATTAGGTAAAAGTATCTGCAATCACTAAGCGAATAGACTGAATATTTTCAATTCAGAATAAATCAAACCCCCCTTAAAGAAAATGCTTCGGTAAACACAGATGTAGTATACCATACTGGAATGCTATTCGAATTGCAGCTAAAACTTTTTGGTGCCTATAGACTTATCACAAATATCCAATAACTTAGGATGCTAAATTACAACGAATTCGGGATGAAAAGCGGTCAACCTTAAATTATCCGAAAATAAGACGGGCCATTTATATTGGAACATAGTCAAAATTTCTCCAGAAGCTGGTTGTTTCAGTTGGGAAATTCGAGGTGTTTCAAACGGAAAGACAAAATTGAAGAGGAGACAAAATTGTCACATATTGTAAGGTGCGCACTTTCGTTTTACTTCTTTAATGTCATCAGTTACGAGGGCTTCTAATCCATATGCATATGTATATTATTTGGTATACACAATTCAGAACTAAACAACAATGGCAAACATAAATATATTACTACAAGAACAACATGCCATAATTTACAACTCCTTTGAAATATGACCACAACAAAAGAACCCCAAAATAACTCACAGTGTATCCTTCGCATTTAAATATCAATTTCGAATATTACTGACATGCCCCACGATGCCATTGTCCTAACCCCGCTAACATCCAACAACCATAATTTCCCTTGTGGACAGCAAAGATAAATGTTTCATCTAAGCCTCGGCAAGGCATCTTCATTGAAAACGCTGATGTGGCACACGTCATTTCCAACTGAGCTTACTTAAGGTCTAATGCCGATTCTGCAGGAGAGAAAAAAAAACCAATAACACGAAATGGAAAATGTCGAGACAATGTCCTTAGCAGAAATGGGCATTTCAAATGAATTGTACACCGTTAAGCGTCTGCTTTATTATCTTAAATTGTACATATACAAGATATGCTATACGAATTTAGTTTTTTTTCTTGACTACAATTTGGTATTCTTACATGTATACCCTTCACCACACTGTGGTACAGGGTATTACGTCTTTGTGCATATGTTTGTAACAGACAAAAATAATCGAGATAGACCCATGGTTCCTTTTGAGAATATGCATAGAATCACTTTCTGAATCAATTTATGCATGTCCGTCCGTCCGACCGTCTGTGCATGTTAAATTGTAAACAAAGTACAGGTCGCATTTATGATCCGAATTGGATGAAATTTGGCACAGCTCATTTGTTTGGCCCAAGGACGAACCCTATTGAAATTGGGAAAAATCGGTTCAGATTTAGATATAGCTCCCATATATATTTTCGTCCGATTTAAGGTAAATGGTGTACCAAAGTCCCTATATATCTTACGATTTGCACGAAATTTGGCACAGCGTAATGAATAAGATCTAGAATGATGTTTGCCAAGTTTCGTGAAAATCGGTTCAAATTTAGATATAGCTCCCATATATAGCTTCGCCCGATTTTAGGTAAATGGTGCACCAAAGTCCCTATATATCTTTCGATTTGCTCGAAATTTGACACAACGTACTAAATTAAGTCTAGAATGATATGTGCAAAGTTTCGTGAAAATCGGTTCAAATTTAGATATAGCTCCCTTATATAGCTTCGTCCGATTGTAGGTAAATAGTCCACTAAAGTCCTTGGAAATCTTTTCATGTGCACAAAATATGGCAAAGAGTTATGAATAAGATCAAGAATGATGTCTGCCAAGTTTCGTGAAAATCGGTTCAGATTTAGATATAGCTCCCATATGTATTTTCGTCCGATTTAAGGTAACTGGTGCACCAAAGACCCTATATATCTTTCGATTTGAACGAATTTTGGTATAGGGTACTGAATTAAGTCCAGAATGATGTTGCTTAGCTTTGTGAAAAGATTCATAGCTAGGCCGATTAACACAACGTACTGAAGTAATATAAAGTAGTCTCTGGCAAGTTTCCCTGAAATCAGTTCAGATATAGATTTATAACAAAACGCGTCGTCTGTTAGGATACATATGTAAAATATACCCAAAGTGGTGAATGGTATCATATAGTCGGCCCAGTCCGACTTTACTACTTTCCTTACTGGTTTTCTCTTGAACAAAAGTGGTTACATATTTACATTATGCTAAAAACAGTGTATATTTATTTGTTGGAAATGTAATTTCGAACTAAAATAGAAGACATACATGCATACAGACATTTGTTAAAGATTGCCATGGTACAGGAAAAATTGCATGAAAATACGAAAAATATGTAAAAATTGAGTTCGTATAGTTGAATAAAGTTCGGTCGAACAGAACTTTGTTTATCCCACAACTAGGATAATCTATACTAATAAAAGAGTAAAGTGATGGTCTGACTGACTTAATGATTTATGAAACCCAAATGTTGGGTGGGTCGGAAGGTGTCAGATAAGGCTGAATTTTGGAAATTCGGACTAGTAAGACATGCAAAGTACTAAAAACTACTAAATGTGTTACTATTTGTATTTAGCGAACCGATAGAGCTAGAACTCTAAAAATTTGAAATGAGGGTCACTAATGGAAGGTAAAGGCAAATTAAAAGTATCCGAAAAGTACAAAAGTGTACTAAATTTGGTACAATTTCGTAGCAAATGAAGGGATTGAGCTAAAAATTTGGAATGGGAATCAAGGTTGTGAAATAGTGTCGATATAAGGAGATAGTATTGGAAATGTGTACTCATGTATACGAATTTTACTAAACAGTACTAAATTTCGTACAATTTGCATTTGGAGACACGAGCTGGAGCTTAAATCCTAAAATTTGAAATTAACATTGAAGTCGGAGTGTTGGATTGCGATATGTAGGTAGTTTTGGAAATATGTACTTATGTGTACGAAAAGTACTAAATGGTAAACCAATATAGGAGTGTATGATTAGGGTATAGATGTAGGTTTGGGAATTTGTCCTAAATGTTACTAAATTTTGTTTTAGATGAACCAAAAGAACTGGAATTCTGAAATTTGGAATTAAGATTCCTGTTGAAATATAGAATCGTGAAATAGATGTATGTTTGGGTATGGGTACTAAATAAGGATTTAGGTGGACCAATAGATCTGGAATATTGAAGTTTGGAATTAAGATCACTGTTGGTGTGTAGGATTGGGTAATGTAAAAGTTTTGGAAATTCGCCATTTGACTTCAATCTAGAGACAGCCTTTCTCAAAACAAATTTGTGTTCTAGCGATAAATAATTAAACCACACACCTACAATTGCTCCAATAGTATACACATTTGTGTTACTCTGGGAACCTGGGTTCGCATCCTAACTGTGCTCAGCTGGAATAACTTTTAATTGAGATTTGCCTGCAAAGGCGATGATCTGTGAATGATTTCAAAGTCTGATATTTCTCTTTCGAGTCGAGCTTAACCCTTTATGGCCCAATGTTGCCTATAGGGAGAAAAATGTTTTAGAGCTTATATTTAATATGCAGCTATGCTAGATATATATTCTTTGGATTTCATATGTCAAGACCTGATTATGGACGACACATATCAGAAGATGTGTACAGTACTAATTTGTGTATACAGTCCAAATTATTTAAATCGCTTCGTATTCGAATTGTACGAATTCTGCATTATAATTATTTTTGATTCTTGCAAAACAGAATATAGAGAATAATTTAAAATTATTTTTCCGTCGATTTGGATTACGGAAAAAAATCGAGGCACAAAGGGTTAATAATCGAAGTTTTTGCAATTAAAAATTGCTTTCAGGGGATGCCGTAACGTACTGTGAAGATAATAAATAAAAAAATCATCTTTTTAATTTTTTTGCATTTGATAAACACAACACGTAGAGTACAACAAATGTCGTCGAATAAGTTTATTCATCTATCTATTATTTTATGGCAACTCTATTTGCTGTTCATTTGTCCTACCACCAAGGTAAATTGCAAAGTTCGCACTTTCATCGAGACGTCGATTTAGCTACGCAATGTGATGGGATTATGTTACAGCTATTTTCTGCTTAGACAACTCGTAGGTAAAAATCATCAAAAACCATCTTAATAATATATTAAAAATCGCTTTATGTTTTTTTACAGATGAGCGTCTTCAGAGTTTTTTTTTTTTTATAAAAAAAAAACACAAAATATTGTCTGTCATTTGTGGGCTTAGAAGAATTCTAATAACCAAATTTGAGAAAAAATTAAAATACACACATAAATATGTTTCTTTTTCCTTGAGTTGAGAAAGAAATTCCAACATGAAACCCCATTTTTAAATGCCTTGTTCCTATATTACTGCCGAATTTTCTTCACAATTTTGTTGCATGTAAATAAACGGTGGTGGAAAAAGTGTATTCTTTGACGACAACTACCAAGACCTGTTATAAAACTGTCTCACCGGGTGAGGGAGGGAAAAAGCATTACAATGGTTGCCATTTTATCACATCTAGACAAGTATTCGCCACAAGTTCATATGCGAAAAATATTTTTCGCCATTATTGTTATTACTTGAACTTCGGGGACATGCTACAAGCCGACGGGGTGTATGAAACATGTGCTTTAATCGTTGTGCATCCAATAACAATGGAAGCTGATTTTTAGATGTTATTTGTATGTATGTGGCTGATGTAAAGGGACGACGACGACGAGACGACCATGTTGATTGAATTCAACCATGTTGCTTTTGCCAGGCAACACCACGGAACCGCGACCTTCTCTTCGTTGCCACCACCACACATGAATTCGCGCATGTGGTTCATGCATGCTCCGTTGGTATGCCCTGAATTGCTTCCAATATAAAAACACATGACCTGAATGCCAAACTATTTGAATTTTATTTTTCTTATTCGAAGCAACAGTAGAAGCAGAACTGACATTCGCACAATTTTCTTTGTCCACCCTATCAGCTAGCATTCAGCTCTGAGAACACAACTACTATCGAAAATATGATTTTCAGAAAGTTTGCATGTGCTATAAAGAATTTGTAATGAATCGAATATCTGAAGTTTGATTTATCGAACTATTTCCACTTTAATTAAGTTACCATAACTCAAGAATTTTGCATGTCGAAGTTGCACCGTTACGATGGGCAAACATTGCCCAAATGTTTTGTATCAACTGCGAAACTAAGATATTGATACATTTTGTGGAAAGTTTTCCCCAAATAAAAACGTTATTATACCCTTCTAGTAACCCACTCAGAAAGAATTGCATTTTTTTAAGTTATTTAATCCAATACAAAGCGATCGGAGTTTACAAATTTCATCCAAACTTTACTCATCGAAAGTTTGTTTCAGACTATTTGGAATCGATTTTCAATTCTTAACGATAATACATAAAATGGGTAACCGATAGCGTAATATATATTTCTTCCAAAATTTAATAAAGTTGGTACCATCCGCTACCTATCCCACAAAATGCTCCAAAATATTTCTAAACATTAATTTTTAAATATTATACGAACTATTCGATATGATTTAAACTTTGCATAACATATTATCTTTACCAATCCCAGATTAGTTCCAAAGATGTGTCCACTGCTTCTGGTACCTTCCCCAGAAACGATCAAAGTTTCAATATTTATAAATCCAATATTAGGCGAATGAAATGCCCGATTTGAAATTGCGTTTGAAGATGTGGAAATTTGTCCACTCATTCCAGTGGCTTCCATACACATCGTCATATTTTTACCTAGCCCAGATCTAATCCGAAGAGATTAGATCTAAGGGGTTAATATCCGAAGATGTTAACCCCACAAAGGGTCAACATTTTGAATATTTGTTAATGCAACAATAGTGGCACAACCTAATATATTAACCATGCCTGTCTAATGTTAGAATGGGAAGATGGACTCGTCGGTTAATTACTTCTAGTACCTCTCTACATAGCGTCCAAATTTTGAAAATTTGTTAATCCAATATCAAGCTAATGGAATGTCTAAATTAATCAAAACTTAGCAAATTTTAATATTATTACCAAACCTAAATTCAATTCGAAGATGAGACCCACAAATAGCCAACATTTTTAAAAATTGTAAATTTAATTTGAAGCTAATTGAATAGCCGATTTGATCCATTGATTGCACATCGTAATATTTACCAAAGCTACATTAAATCCGTTCATGGGGTAACCTCTTCTGGTACGTCTCCGCAGATGGTTAACATAAAGAAATATATGTACCTTACATGAAGCGAATAACAAGTGAAAAAGCGGTAAGTTCGGCTGGGCCGAACTTTGGATACCCTCCACCATAGATATATTGACAGGTACTAGAAATGAAAATATAGGGAACATACCAAAAAGTGGACCTATATCGGCATTTCTAAAAACGGATTATTTAAACCATAATACAAATTTTAGAAATTTTTAAAGGGTAATTATACCATCAGCCTTATTGCTAATGAGGGTGTATACACTTTATCCTCCACAGGTGAAATGATTACAAAAGAGTTTTAGAACCAAACTCAAAACGCGGAACGAATCAGATAACTATTTTAATATAAAAAGGGGGTTATATAGGGACTACCCCAAAAAAGGATGCGAATATTAATAACACTGTGCGACACGAAAATTTTTCAATGGTTCTAATGTACCAAATATGTTTAGTTGGAGTCCCTGGACCACGAAAATACCTTTGGTTTTTCTGGGTCACTTCGAAAATTTATTTTATAACGGTAAATATAGAGAAAAACGTGGTTTCATGGATTTTCAATTTAAAACTCGAATAACTTATTTTCTTTTTAACAGATTTATATTATTCTTTTTTTTCTTTCGAAGAGTACAATTTTTCCTTTCAAACAAGATATATACTTGGTAAATCGGTCGAGGATTGGCTGAGTTACAGCGGTTGAAATGTGAAAAAATACGTATAAAATGACAAAATTTACCTTTCTTCGGGCTGTACGATGAAATTATGATATCAAGCCATATAAGTTTTATTCTATTACGGGGAAGAAAATTAAATTAGCTTTCGAAAATGATACAAATCAAAAAAATCGGTTAAAAAATGTATGACTTATACACATTTTTGTATTGATTCTATGCATATTCTCTAAAGGAACTATGGGTCTATCTCGTTTCCTTTTGCCTGTTGCAAACATAACGGTTGGTAACAGGAAACGAGAAAGAACCATATTTCCTTTAGAGAATATGCATAGAATCAATACAAAAATGTGTATAAGCCATCCATTTTTTAACCGATTTTTCTGATTTTTATCATCTTCGAAAGCTAATTTAATTTTCTTCCCCGTAATACAATAAAACTTATATGGCTTGATGCCATAATTTAATCGTACAGCCCGAGAAAAAGTAAATTTTGTCATTTTATACGTATTTTTTCACATTTCAACCGCTGTAACTCAGCCAATCCTCAACCGATTTACCAAGTATATATCTTGTTTGAAAGGAAAAATTGTACTCTTCGAAAGAAAAAAAAGAATAATATAAATCTGTTAAAAAGTAAATAAGTTATTCGAGTTTTAAATTGAAAATCCATGAAACCACGTTTTTCTCTATATTTACCGTTATAAAATAAATTTTCGAAGTGACCCAGAAAAACCAAAGGTATTTTCGTGGTCCAGAGACTCCAAATAAACAGAATTGGTACATTAGAACCCCTGAAAAAAAATTTTTGTTATTTTGTAGCACAGTGTAATGTTTGGTAAGGAAGCTTGTTACCATATACAAAGCAGCAAATTCGGTTGAAAATCCCGCTCAAGAACCCCAAAATACCGAAAATTGGGGGTACCCTTATATGGGGGCTATCCGAAAAAATGGACCTATATTCATAATTTTTTGTGGAGGGATTTGGTACCCATTAAGAACTCGAAATACTAAATTACAGCCAATTTGGTAGAAAAATACGATCAAAACCCCAAAAATACTGTAAATTAGGAGGTACCGTTATATGGGGGGTACCCACCGAACTTGTAACTCACCGAAATATTCATTTCTGCATTTGGTAGAAAAATACGATCAAAACCCCCAAAATACTGTAAATTAGGAGGTACCGTTATATGGGGGCTACCAGAAAAAGTGGACCTATATGTATAATTTTTTATGGGGACATTTAGTACCCAATAAGAACCCAATGTACCAAATTTCAGCGTATTCGGTTGAAAAACGCACTTAAGAACCCCAAAATACCGAAAATTGGGGGGGGGTACCCTTATATGGGAGCTATGCCTAATAGTGGATCGATATATCCCATCTTCGAACTTGACCTGCCTGCAGACAAAAGACAACCCTATGCAAAATTTCAGCATCTTATCTCAATTCCTTCAGAAGATAGCGTGATTACAACAGACGGACGGGTTATATAAAGACATGGCAGATCGTTTGTCAATTTTACCCTGATCAATAATATATACTTTATAGGGTCGGAAATGAATATTTCGATGAGTTACAAACGGAATGACAAAATTAATATGCCCTCCATACTATGGTGGAGGGTATAATAAAACCTGTGTGTGATTCTGCAGACCTCCCCCAACCATAGGCTGAGGCCGACAGGCACTATTTTATCCACCATAGTATGGAGGGTATATTAATTTTGTCATTCTGTTTGTAACTCACCGAAATATTAATTTCCGAACCTATAAAGTATATATATTCTTGATCAGGGTAAAATTCTAAGACGATCTAGCCATGTCCGTCGGTCTGTCCGTCTGTTGTAATCACGCTATCTTCCGAAGGAATTTAGATAGGGTGCTGAAATTTTGCATAGGGTTGTCTTTTGTCTGCAGGCAGGTCAAGTTCGAAGATGGGATTTTAGGCATAGCTCCCATATAAGGGTATCCCAAAATTTTCGGTATTTTGGTGTTCTTGAGCGCGTTTTTCAACCGAATTCGCTGAAATTTGGTAGATTGGGTTCTTATTGGGTACTAAATGTCGCCACAAAAAATTATAAATATAGGCCCACTTTTTCTTGTAGCCCCCATATAACGGTACCTCCTAATTTTCAGTATTTAGGGGGTTTTGGTCGTATTTTTCCACCGAATTGGCTGTAATTTAGTACTTTGAGTTCGAAATAGGTTCCAAATCACTCCAAAAAAAAAAAAATTATGAATATAGGATCATTTTTTCTGGTAGCCCCCCATATAAGGGTACCAGCAATTTTCGGTATTTTGGGGTTCTTGAGCGCCTTTTTCAACCGTATTCGCTGAAATTTGGAACATCGGGTTCTTATTGGGTAGCAAATATCTCCACTAAAAATTATAAATATAAGTCCATTTTTTCTGGTAGCTCCCATATAAGGGTACCCCAAAATTTCGGTATTTTGGGGTTGTTTAGCGCATTTTTCAACCGAATTCGCTGAAATTTGGTATATAGGGTTCTTATTGGGTACCAAATGTATCCACCAAAAATTATAAATATAAGTCCATTTTTTCTGGTAGCCCCCATATAAAGGTACCCCCAAATTTCGGCATTTGGAGGATCTTGAGCGCGTTTTTCAACCGAAATCACTGAAATTTGGTATTTTGTAGCCGTATATGGAAACAAATCTCCCTACCAAAAATTATTAATAGTCAATCCCTTTTAGGCGTAGTCCCCATATAACCCCATTTTTTATATTAATATAATTATCTGATTTTCCGCTTTTTGGGTTTGATTCTAACACTCTGTTGTAATCATTTCACCTGCGAAGGATATCGAGATAAAAAACTAGAACGTACGGTTCGATAATGAACTATAGCCCGCATTTAGGCTTAGCCGTAGCCCCTGTGTGGGACCGATATTCCCCAAATTCGGAATTGAACTAAGTTTAGAAGACATAATAAGATGGGATGAAATCAAATTTTTCGGAAACGGATTTGGTCCCAAGAAACATGGGGTCTAGAACCAATATTTCGATGAGGCACATTTTCACCGTGTGAAAGTGTATACACACTAATTAGCCATAAGGCTGAGGGTATAATTTTCTATTAAAAATTATTGTTTACATAATAGGATTGTAGAAATGTCGGTATATGTCCATTTTTTGGTGCATTCCCTATACTTTCATTTCAAGTACCTGTCAGTATATCTATGGTGGAGGGTATTCAAAGTTCGGCCCGGCCGAACTTAACGCTTTTTCACTTGTTTTTGTAAAAAACGTGCCCTTAACTCTCCAAAATACCGCACATATATCCATATAAAGTCCAACTCAAGTAAAAACTGAAACCCGCTAACCATTCACAACTTCGTAGGTAAGTGATATGGGTTCTTGAACAACAGGTGGTGGACGGAAATATTTCGAAAAAAATTTTCTTCAGCGATGAAGAATATTTCTCACAAAATTGTCCTATTTGGTGTTAATGAAATATAATAGAGGTCATTACATCCAGAAAACGACACTATTTGGTGTGATCTTTGGACCTCTTCGAAAAGGAGGATGGAAAGACTGTCGCCGTCAATTCGGAGCGTTATTGTCATATAACCTGTCTTGGTTTTAGAAAGACGGTGCCATATACTACATAACTCAAGCGATTATGGCGTAATTTCTCGTCCGCGCGATATAAACTGGCCAAGTTGTGTGTTTTATTATACCTTCCACCATAGTATGGAGGGTATACTATTTTTTATACCCTTCACCACACTGTGGTATTGTGCATATGTTTGTAACAGGCAAAAGGAAACGAGAATATGCATAGAATCACTTTCTGAGTCGATTTACGCTGTCTGTCCGACCGTCCATGTATTTTTGTGAACAAAGTACAGGTCGCATTTATGATCCGATTTGGATGAAATTTGGCATATGTCACTTATTTGGCCCAAGGACGAACCCTATTGAAATTGGGAAAAATCAGTTCAGATTTAGATATAGCTCCCATATATATTTTCGTCCGATTTAATGGAGCACCAAAGTCCCTATATATCTTTCGATTTGCACGAAATTTGGCACAGCGTAATGAATTAGGCCTAGAATGATGTGTGCTGAGTTTCATAAAAATCGGTCCAGATTTATAGATATATAGCTCCCATATATAGTTTCGATTTGCCGAAATTTGGCACAGCGTAATGAATGAAGTATAGAATGATGTGTGTTAAGTTTCCTGAAAATCGGTTCAGATTTAGATATAGCTCCCATCCATATTTTCGTCCGATTTAAGGTAAATGGCCCACCAAAGTCCCTATATATCATTCGATTTGCACGAAATTTGGCACAGCGTAATGAGTTAGGCCTAGAATGATGTGTGCTGCGTAATGAATTAGGCCTAGAATGATGTGTGCTGAGTTTCATAAAAATCGGTCCAGTTTTAGATATAGCTTCCATATATAGTTTCGTCCGATTTTATGTAAATGGTGCACCAAAGTCCATATATATTTTTCGATTTGCACGAAATTTGGCACAGCGTAATGAATGAAGTATAGAATGATGTGTGTTAAGTTTCCTGAAAATCGGTTCAGATTTAGATATAGCTCTCATATATATTTTTTTCCGATTTAAGGTAAATGGTCCACCAAAGTCCCTATATATCATTCGATTTGCACGAAATTTGGCAGAGCGTTCTGTATTAAGTGCAGAATGATGTGTGCTGAGTTTGGTGAAAATCGGTTCAGATTTAGATATAGCTCCCATATATAGTTTCGTCCGATTTATGTATATGGTGCACCAAAGTCCCTATATATCTTTCGATTTGCGCGAAATTTGGCACAGCGTAATGAATTAGGTCTAGAATGATGTGTTTTAAATTTCGTGAAAATCGGTTGAGATTTAGATATAGCTCCCATATATAATTTCGTCCAAGTTAAGGTAAACGGTGTACCAAAGTCCCTTAATATCTTTCGGTTTGCACGAAATTTGGTACAGCGTAATGAATTAGGTCTAGAATGATGTGTTTTAAATTTCCTGCAATCGTTGAAATCGGTTCAGTTTGGTTTGTTTTTCCGTTTGTAACACAACACAAAGTTCTTGATCGGCGAAAAATTCTATGACGATATACCCATGTCCGTCTGTCTGTTGTAATCACTCTAGCCTCTAAACGAATAGAGATAGACGCCAACATTTTTTTATCTTCAGGGTACCTCCCAATAAGGGTACCTCCCAATTTTCTTTATTTTGGTTTCTTGAGCGCGTTTTTCAAACGAATTCGCTGAAATTTGGTACATTGGGTTCTTATTGGGTACCAAATATCTCCACTAAAAATTATAAATATCGGTCCACATTTTCTGGTACCCCCCATAGAATGGTACCCCTCAATTTTCAGTATTTCGGGGGTTTTGATCGGTAACAAACCTCTCCACTAAAAATTATAAATATATCCATTTTCTCTGGCAGCCCCATATAATGGTACCCCCGTTTTTCAGCCGAATTCGCTGTAATTTGTTATTTTGTAGTCGTCTATGGTAACAAATCTCCTTACCAAAAGTTATTAATATTCACCTTCATTTAGGGGTATAACAGTACGTTTACATTTAACCGGATTTTGTTAACCCAGTGGGTTTCAATTGTCATTTCCTTTGCATATATGTCAAATAAATCCTCGTAAAGTAGGTTAACCCGGTAAAAAGTTCTAATGTACAAGGAGTTTAACCTTTTATATTAAAAATTATACCCCTTTTCTAGCATACTATGGGTTATATTCTTTACTCGAAATTCTCAGTTTTTACCTTACAAAGTATGTAGTTATTATATATTATTGTTATTATATTGTTATGTTCCCATTATGTTCATTTCAAGTACCTTTCAGTATACCTATGGTGGAGGGTATCCAAAGTTCGGTCAGGGCGAACTTAACGATTTTTTCACTTGTTTGAGTTTACTTTTGAAACTACAAAATGTATAACCTTGTATATCGTGACACTGAATCTATGCTGTTTAATTTTGCTGATTTTGAACACACAGACTAATATGGGGTATAAAAAATCGGTAAAGTTACATCCAACGTGTAATCTCAAAATCTCTTTGAATCGTATTTCCACCATCAAAAACATCAACATTACATTTTATTTTTCCTTTCCCGCATAATTTTTTTTCCAAATTGTAATATTATGCAAATCAGTGTGAACGAGTGTAACAAAATCTCTTTAAATTTCCATTAAAACGTGTAAACGCCACTATTTTTGTTATGCATGTGTGTGTGTGTCTGTGTTTATATTTTGTGTTTTCTCCTATTGTTATCATAATAAATCAGACAGACAGATATAAAAAAAACAATACACAGACATCAAAAGCGGGGAAAACTATGAAAATTATAAAACAATATGCGGCATTGGGGTGAATATCCTTTCCGTTGAATGAAACATTGTTTCATATCTATTCCGTTAGACACATACCTGCATAACGGGAGAGATGAGAGTTAATGTTGTTGCTTTCACAACTAGATTCCATGGAGTTTCTTTGGTGGGGCTTTTTTTATATTCTCCACGAGGTAAGTTATCAGGGTGGTATACTAAATTTGTCATTTCGTTTGCAACACCTCGAAAAATGCATTCTATAAATATTTTACGGAATTACTCGAGTTAGGTTGGAAGATTGTACGGACGTAATTGTATTCCTTTAGGGATTTTAAAGTTTTACATCCGTGGGCAAGAAATGTTCATCCAAAAGCTGTTTTATAGGCCCACAAAAACTATAACGCATTAGTTTTATTATTTCAGATTTTTTAACGCTTACATTCCGTACAGGTCCAATTTTCTTCTTCTAAGAACGATGTAATCCAACAATGGAAGAAAAAATAACGTTGCCGCATAAATGCTGAAATTTTTGTGCGAGAAAATTTTCAATCCAAGAACTCTGATTTATAGTGGAGAATCGGCTGAATTTAGATCCAATAAAATATTTTAATTCGAAGAAACATAAGTCCCCACAATGATTCTATTGTCTGGCTATAAACGTTATGATTTTGATGAAAGTTTACTTTTAGCACATTATATGTGCAATGCATAACCGACATAACCTCACACAAAAATTAAACGTGTGGTTGTGTGTGTGTGTATGTATGAGTTTGATGCCCTGTACACAACAAACAATAAGAACAATAGTTGTGAAGCAAATACACCGCTAAACACCCTGAATATGCCGCAAGAGGAGTAGTATATGCAAATTATTTTTTTCTGGTTGTTGGTTTTGCTGCTGCTGCTGTTGTTGTTGTTTTTGTCGCCACAGTATGTTATCCTTTTAAATTCCTATGCCTTTGGCTGACGACGTCTGCCGGTCATAAACGCGTATTTCTATGAAGTCTGTAAGCTGTTAGTTAAAAAAAGACGAAAATCGAAAAAAACACACACACAAATACCGCCATAAAACGTGACCCGTTTTATAGTGAAACTACCGAACAACAAAACAAGAACGAGTTGTATGAATTCTACATTTTTCTGTACTTTTTTGTGTTGCATAAAAAAACAACATCTATTGGTGTATGTGTGTTTTTTATCTTCCTTTTTTTGTTAGTTATTTTTGTATGATTTTTTATTAGAGGAGTTTTCCCAGGCAAAATCAAGTTTATGAAAAATAACGATGAAAATATGCAATATTTTGTCGTTAGTTATGAAAAAAAATTGAAATATTTTTTTTAGTATTGTTCATTGTTGGCTGTAACAATGTTATTGTTGTTTCTATGGGGTGGAATGGGTAATGTGTACATTTCTATATGAATTCTCAGTCTTTTCCATTTCCATTTTATGGATTTGAGTTTACGAACATATGATCTAGATGTTAATGAATGTGGTATTGTTGCTGGATAGACGGATTGGATTTATAAATATGTTGCTTTTTTGGAAAAATTTACAGCAAATATTCAATCCACTGATATAAAAAATTACTTGAAATAAACTTGAAATAAAAATATAGGGAACATACCAAAAATTAAAAAAAATTATCGAACCTTATGTTCAGATGAAATGATTACAGTATATTTATTAGGTGCATAAATATACTGCACTATTAACATAATAAAATCGGTTCAAAAAATATATGGGAGCTAATCTAAATCTGAAGCCCTCAGCCTCAGGCTATATTCACTTTGTTCGGGTAAAAGTGATCCTCATTGAAATATTGACTTTAGACCCCAATGTGTCTTTGGACAAAATCCGTTTCTTCCAAACTTAGTTCAAATTCGATGAATATCGGTCCTCAACTTCGGGTTCCACCACCACAAAATGGTCAAAAATGTGCAAAAAATTATTTTTTTTATATCATGAGGCCGTTCTCATTCGTTCCGATTCGAACCAACTTTGACAACCTATTATCATTACCAAGCCTAGATGAAGTCCGAAGATGGGACCCACTGACAAGTCCTCCACAAAGGGTCAACATATCCAATATTTATAAATACAATATTAGGCGAATGGAATGTCAGATTTGAACCAAAGTGTGTACAACCCATTATCATTACAAAGCCTAAATCAAGTCCAAGATGGGATCCATTGGTCCACTCCTTCTGGTACCTCCCCTACAAAGGGCCAAAATTGTAAATATTTATAAATCCATTCCATTCCCTTGGTATTGGATTGGTCCGCTTTGAAACAAATTTTATTATATATTCATATTCTAGATCAAGTCCGAATATGGGACTAATTCCTCCACTCCTTCTGGTACCTCCACCACAAAATTGAATGAGGAATATTTTGGTAAAACATATCACCCTACTATCTCGAGTCCTTGTGCGTCTTGGCCGTAAACTAAATAACACAAGATGATATTGTTGGCTTCAAATAGTCTACGAAAATGTCGTTCATAAGATGTTAGATAGAATTCCCATAGACGATAAATCGATATTAGAATGTTGCCATCGTCCTTTTCCACGTTTACCCGATTATCAGATTTTTGTATTTGCGAGTATGTACAAATGCCATACTTTCCTCTTCCACTGTCAAATTCCAACTGATCATAAAATAAATATACGGACATTCGCTTCAAATGATCGCTACCTACATTTCTTAAATTATTTTTTCCCACAGATTTTTTTTCAAATATTCATTTTATTGCGGAAGACAGCAAACAAAGCATAACATAAAAAACTTGTATGTCTAATTACAATGACAATAGAAAGGGTGAAGAGACATTTGGGTTATCAAAACAACATCATTGTCATTTCATTTGATTTTTATGGCAATATTTTAGGGGCGAAAGGGTTTATCCTATTGTCAGGCTGCAGAGCATAAATGTCTGTTATCCTTAAAGGGGATGTGTACGGACATAAGAAAAGGGTATTTGTTATCCGGATCCTTCTTAGCATATGGCAAGTTGAAATGGCTAGAAAAGAGCATTTAACAAATGTGTCAGGATATGTGTCCCAGTGTGTTCGAGAGAGTATAACAATCATAAAGATCATCAAATATAAATATATGCAAATTCAGGAAGTGAATTATGTGAAAGAACGGTGAGAAAGGATGTCATGTACTATAGAAATCATGCAAATCATATTTGATAGTTTGGTGGGAAAGAGAATCCATTCATGTTCATGGTTATACGACAATTATGGATATTCATGTTTAACGGATATAATAAAAGAAGGATATTGAAATATGTAAATTAAGTGCTGACTAATAATAACAAAAACAATATTTAACAAGTGAATGAAGCGTTAAGTTCAGCCGCACCGAACTTTGGGTATCCTCCATCATAGACAAGCTGACAATTGCTTGAAGAGAATCTATAGTTAACATATCAAAAAGAAGACCTATACCGACAGTTCTACAAAATTTCAGCAAATTTTTAATGGAGAATTTTCCTAAAATCTCGAATGTTAAACCAGTAAGGAAAGTAGTAAAGTCGGACTGGGCCGACTATATGATACCCTTCACCACATTGGGTATATTCTACATATGTATCCTAACATATGTAGAATATATCTGAACCGAATTAAGGGAACTTGCCAAAGACTAATTTATATTACATCAGCACGTTGTGTCAATCGGCCTAGCTACGGATCTTTTCACGAAGCTTAGCAACATCATTCTAGACTTAATTCAGTACCCTATACCAAAATTCGTGCAAATCCAAAGATATATAGGGACTTTGGTGCACCAATTACATTAAATCGGATGAAAATATATATAGGAGCTATATCTAAATTTGAACCGATTGTCACGAAACTTTGCACACATCATTCTAGATTCAATTCAGTACGCTGTGTCAAATTTCGTGCAAATCGAAAGACATATATTGACTTTGGTGCACCATTTACATAAAATCAGACGAAAATATATATGGGAGCTATATCTAAATCTGAACTGATTTTCAAGAAATTTTACACACATCGTTCTAGACTTAATTCAGCACGCTATTCCAAATTTCGTGCAAATCGAAACATATGTAGGTACTTTGGTGCACCATTTACCTTTAATCGACAAAAATATGTATGGGAGCTACATTTTCAGGAAACTTAACACATATCATTCTAGACCCAATTTATTACGATGTGCCAAATTTCGTGCAGATTGAAAGATATTTAGGGACTTTGGTGCACCATTTACCTTAAATCGGACGAAAATATATATGGGAGCTATATCTAAATCTGGACCGATTTTTCCTAATAGGGTTCGTCCTTGGGCCAAATAAGCGACCTATGCCAATTTTCATCTAATTCGGATCATAAATGCTACCTGTACTTTGTTTACAATTTAACATGGACAGACGGACGGACGGACATGCATGAATCGACTTAAAAAGTGATTCTATGCATATTCTAAAAAGGAACTATGGGTCTATCTAGTTTCCTTTTGCCTGTTACAAACATATGCACAAAGAAGGGTATAACAAATCAAAACGTCGTTACATTCGACCGGACAAAATTGTTAATACCCTCCAACATGATATGCACATTTAAAATATCGATGGAGACATTTATGCAGAGGCTATGCCTAATTCGTTTAAAAGGGCTCTCAAATTTCCCACAATACCGAAAAATGACAAGTACCGTTATGTGGAGTCTACTTTGAAACTTGGACCAAAATTAATTTTTCATAGGGAGATTTTCTAAACACATAATCCGAATCCCGAATATAAAATTACGGCCATGTTTACAGAAGTTTAGTCCCTAAAATAGTTTTTTTAATTGTCAATAAGTCCTTGTCCTTGAAAAACAATACTCTAAAAACCTACGCCTTGTTAGTCCTTGAACAGATCTTCTTTAAAAAATCTACGCCTTGTTAGTTCTTAAAAAATCTTCTTTAAAAAATCTACGCCTTATTAGTTCTTAAAAAATCTTCTTTAAAAAATCTACGCCTTCTTTGTTCTGGAAAAATGTTATCTTTACAAAATCTACGTCTTGTTAGTCCTTTAAAAAATGTGCTATAAAAAACTACGCTTGGATAGTCCTTGAAAAAATATTCTTTAAAAAATCTGCGCCTTGTTAGTCCCTCAAAAAATATTCTTTAACAAGTCCACGATCGGCTATTCCTTGGGAAAATACTCTGTAAAAATGTGTTTTTAGTCCTTAATGAAAATTCATGCTACGCCAATCCTTGACATTATGTTCATAAAAAATTCTTTAAAAGTCTACGCTTTTATAGTTCTCTAAAAAAAATTATTCTTTGTAGTTTTTAAAAATGATTATCCCACAAAATCCACGCTCCTGAAGAATAATATCCTCAAAAAAATTGACTATTTGGCACGACTTTAACAAATATATTTCAAATAATTCATACTTTAGTAGTCCTTGCCAGAAGTATTCATTGAAACCCCCAGTGTTGTATTGAAAATCTTTCAAATTAATTATTTGACTTTCCACATTTTCCCCTTTGGGAAAACAGGCGAGTTTAAAAACAAAAATTTACATAAAATCTCAACGACTTCTTAACATTAAAAAGTCATAAATTATTTAATTTCAACACTTAATAATTTCCCAGAAAGTAGTAATCCCAAATAAACAAAGAACTTATTTACGCAAACAAATCAGAAACTTAAAAATTTGCATAAAAACTTAAAAAAATTTGCAAAGCAGTTACCTTACAACAATATATAAATCCTTTTTGTACACTGTCGAATGATGCTTTGGGTGCGAAGGTAAAACTGTAAATTGTGTCTCTAATCGAATTAGCAACAGTTGGCAACAATTCACAGTTTGGTTGGTTGTGTTGTTTAAAATATTCTCATTATCCTTTTTCGGCGAATTTGCATAAAATTCTGCATTGCCAACAATGAACTTTTGCATTTTGCATCGCAATGAATTCTTAAACACTGCGGGTCGCAGGGGTTTTGTTTGGTGGGGAGGGGGATGTCCTTACCTTGTTGTAATATCTATTCATGTGCAAATTATTGTTATTATGGCCCATGAATGTGCATTGTTTTCATGTTTTGTATGCGGCTGACTTTTCACACCTATTTTCAGAAATGTGGTTTGTTGTTATTTACAGAGAGAATTTTCGCACATTTCGCAGAGGGATGTTTTTTCCATTTCGTTGGTAAGCCTGTCAGAATTGTAGGGGATAATAGTCCTTTAGTGGTATTATAGCCTTTTGTATGTCAATTAACGATTTATTGTAAATAAACCAATGTGATCAATTGATTTGTGTGCGCTAAGGACTATCAATAGAATTTTGCAATCGATAGGATAATGCAAATGACTTGCGTAGAATATCCATAGAGTTAATATGAGATTTGAATGCCTAATTGATTTTCCAAATAGGTATGGAGGGTTCGATGTTAAGTAATGCACTTATTATAAAGTAAACGGCAATGTTGTGTGAATATTATAAGTTTTATTTGTCAGAAATAGCTGGTAGTAGTATGCAAGTTCGACATCAGACCCATCTTTTAGTATACCGATTGTTATATATCGTCTTGTCTTGAGTTGATCTAGTTATGTATGGTCGTTTGTCAGTTTGTTCATTATAAAATGAAAACAATGTAGTGGAGACTGGGGCACCTTCGGCACTTTTTGTTTCGAGCTCTATATCTCAGTACTTATTCAACAGATATAAAAGCTTTATCGCTGGTTATTGTCGTCTGATACTTAATTATCAAAACTAGTACCAAACACATATAATTAATTAGTATTAGTAGTATCATCACTATCAGTCTGGTTGAAATTCAGATCCTCTAAAGGTTCTATTTTGTTTTAATATGCGACTCAAAGTTTTACTTTTAAGGCTATATTTTCTAGCGGCGGACGTTAACGTCTCAAGGTCACACACAGCTTTATTCTATCGCATGTTCGTCAATACAAGTCCGTTTCGTCTTATATATGTAATTTCGGACCATATTAAAGTATTATTTTTAAAGACAAAATCAAAAACATTTAAAGGAAATCATATTACATTATCTGTATATGGCCGAATGTGCCCGACTTTAAAATGCCGAATCTACCCCGAATGTACTTTTTATAGTTTTTAATTTTTTTTATCTATTTTGTAAAAATATTATATTTTTAATTATTTATATAATAATACACACTAAATACTTACGAAATGGAATGGAAATATTACAAAAACATCTGTAACCAGTGAGCGGAGCACAACAACTACCACGAAAATCTAACTTTCTGCGGTTCTATATTCTGAGCCTGGCAATATTTCGTGATATTTGCACCACTTTTACCGATTTCAGATCAACAACTCCATTTTCTAAGCCTGGCATATTTTCCAAAATTATTTTTCTTTGAGTGAATTTTTACGCCATAAAATAAAAAAATTGTCACTTTCAGTTTTGGATGATTTGACCCTCGGAATATTGACCGATCATCATCTAAACAGCCGCTCTAAGTATTTGGTTAGATACCCTTCACCTTATAAAATATGTGATGTTCTGTATATAATAATTGCCCCTAGAGCGACTAGAAAATCTGACAAAATTAAAGTTGTCGGTTCATTGCACCCCCTGAATGAAATCTTAACTTCAACGAAAACTATAGGCGTCGTCCTTGACCGTAATCGTGTATGTACACTTTCAAAGCGATCAACGCGACATTTACGTCCTCTTATGGAGTAATAGTAATACTATGCACATAGTCACCTTTACCTAATTACGTATAACTCCCACATCAGAGTACATACAGCCATATAATTGGTATCAATTTGAAGGTCAACAACTCCTCTTGTATATACCACTAACTTATCGGGTATATGTCCTTTAGGAGCCAGTATATACGACCCAGAATAAAAATTTTGTAATTTTTCACACAAAAGTCTTTATCAAAAGAGGCATGCTTATTCTTTGGTCCGATCCCCTTCTTCATGTAAAATTTCACGATGTTCGGACCATAACTGCGAACTCTGGAGCGACCAGAAAAAAACCGACAAAAATTAAGTATTTGGTCCATTTCATCATTTGGTCCGTCTTCATTGACCAGAGCTCATCCTACTGGCAAAATTTCGTGAAGATTGGTCCATAACTGTCGCCTGTATCGTGTTTACAAGTTATAATGGACAGACGGACGGGCGGACGGACACACATGTCTAGATCGACTCAGCTACTCGAGATATGACGATCGGTATACATGAAGATTGGTCTAGGACCAATATTTCGCGGCGTTACAAACTTTTGGGGCTGCACAAAACTATAATACCCTGACAACATAGTTGTGTAGGGTATACAAATACAAAAATCTGTGCATATAAATAAGCTTATTAGCTAGAGATTTCAGTCTTTGTGACAGTTATTTATTTCGATATTCGATACCTATGTATCGAAACTAGTGATGTACGGTGAGAGCTTCATATCGATTGCCGAAGGTGCCCCAGTCTCCCCTACACGCCACAATTATGGACCCTCAAACACGAAATTTGTTTACATGTTTGATCGGTTATGGTCAAGGAAGACTCCTTTTGGTATTGGTAATGATTAATTATTATTTAAGGAATGAAATGGACGAACAACTTTACATATCAAGCTCCCCTACAGGCTACAATAATTACCTGAACATCACATGGGTAAAAAAGCATGGTTGGTTTGCATAAATATTTACTACCGAAGGACATAGACTGGAGAAGTTGACAGTATATCCAAGAGGAGCGGTTGTCCCTTAAATGGACACCAATTATGTCGATGTATATACTCAGATGTGGGAGTAATAAATATTTACATGTCTACGTATTTTGATTACCATTACTCCCCTAACGGGTGGGAATGTCGCGCTGATCGCTATAAAATTTTGCATGCAGTTTATGTTATGGTTAAGGATTGCACTTTCGGTGGCAATGAGACGATATTTGGGAGATTAATTCAGAATTACCATGTCGCGAAATTTCCACAGGCTTTGGAATATTGATATGAGGAATGTTAATGTTCGGTGATACTAGTGTAGGATTCCGTCCGTCTATACATTTTGTGGAGAGGTACCAAAAGATTAGGACCGATAGTCTGGATCTAAGTTTGAATGGAATATTTGGTTGGAATATGTATTAAATTGTCTGAAACGAATTTGTATAGATTCTATGTAGATTTATGCATTTCCGTATGTCTATTGAAATCACGATAGAGCTCGCAGATCGCGCTTTGAAATTTTGCACATAAATTGGTAGGATGTTTATGTATTAAAAACAGGATATAACGGTACATGTTTTGGCAAAAATCCCATATAACGGTAGCGCCTAATTATTGGGTATTTTGGGAATTTTTTCCAAGTTTTTAACGGAATTGGCTACAAATTGACCCTTTTGAAAACCCATTGGCAGAAAATCTCCCTACCAAAATTTAGCGATATGGATACATTGGTCCATTTTTTAGTATAGCCCTATCTCTCAAATGTTGCTATTTTTAGGTTTTTATGTGAAAATCTTATGAGCAACATTTTTGTATATTTGAGCTCAATAATTGCATCTTGTAGATATTATATTACGGGTCAAGAAAATAGGGTCGAACCAGTAAGGAAAGTAGTAAAGTCGGACGGGGCCGACTATATGATACCCTTCACCACTTTGGGTATATTTTAAAGATGAATCCTAAGACGTCGCATTTTTAAAGGACCGCTAACATGAAATTGGATCAATAAAAATGTCATTCTGCAACCGATACTAAATTTTTCATTTGGTCAGATAGAGAATCTATAACTAAATCTGAACCGATTTCAGGAAACTTAGCACATATCATTCTAGACCTAATCCATTACGCTATGTCAAATTTCGTGCATATCGAAAGATATATAGGGACTTTGGTTGACCATTTACATTAAATTGGACGAAAATATATATGGGAGCTATATCTAAATCTGAACCGATTTTTAGGAAACTTAACACACATAGACCTAATTCATTACGATGTGCCAAATTTCGTGCAAATCGAGAGATATATAGGGACTTTGGTGCACCATTTACATTAAATCGGATGAAAATATATGTGGAAGCTATATGTAAATCTGAACCGATTTTTCCCAATTTCATCCAAATCGGATCATAAATGCGACCTGTACTTTGTTCAAAAAATACATGGACGGACAGACTGACGGACGGACATGCGTAAATCGACTCAGAAAGTGATTCTCGTTTCCTTTTGCCTGTTACAAACATATTCACAAAGACATAATACCCTGTACCACAGTGTGGTGAAGAGTATAAAAAGGGGGTAATATAGGGACCACCCCAAAAGGGGGTAAATATCGATAAGTTTTTGTAGGAAAATTTGTTACCATATACGACTACAAAATACCAAATTTCAGCGAATTCGGTTGAAAAACGCGCTCAAGAACCCCAACATACCGACATTTGGGGGGAACCCTTATATGGGGGCTACCAGAAAATATGGACCAATATGTATAATCTTTTTGTGGAGGAATTGGGTACCCAATAGCAACTCAATGTACCAAATTTCAGCGAATTGAGATGAAAAAATCTTCGAACTTGACCTGCCTGCAGACAAAAGAAGACTCTGTGCAAAATTTTGACGATCTATATCAACTCGTTTAGACACTAGAGTGACTTTGGTTGACCATTTACATTAAATCGGACGAAAATATATATTGGAGCTATATCTTAATCTGAACCGATTTTCAGGAAACTTAACACACATCATTCTATACCTAATTCATTACGCTGTGCCAAATTTCGTGCAAATCGAAAGATATATAGGAAATTTGGTTTACTATTTACCTTAAATCGGACGAAAATATATATTGGAGCTATATCTAAATCTGAACCGATTTTTCAAAATTTCAATAGGGTTCGTCCTTGGGCCAAGTAAGTGACCTATGTCAAATTTCATTGAGTCGGATCATAAATGCGACCTGTACTTTGTTCACAAAAATACATGGACGACGGACAGACGTAAATCGACTCAGAAAGTGATTTTATGCATATTCTCAAAGGGAACCATGTGTCAATCTCGTTTCCTTTTACCTGTTACAAACATATGCACAAAGACATAATACGCTGTACCACAGTTTGGTGAAGGGTATAAAAACGGGATATAACGGTACATGTTTTGGCATAAATCCCATATAACGTTAGCGCCCAATTATTCGGTATTTTGGAAATTTTTTCCAAGGTTTTTAACGGAATTGGATGTAAATTGGCCCTTTTGAAATCCCATTGGCAAAAAATCTCCCCACCAAAATTTAGCGATATGGGTACATAAGTTCATTTTTTGGTATCTTTCAAATGTTGTTATTTTTAGGTTTTTCTGTGTATAGCTTTATCTGAAAATCTTATGAGCAACATATTATATAGTATACTAGCAGGACCCGTGGCGCTTCGCTGCCCCTGAATCTTAAATTTTTATATGCTCGTATTAACAAAACAAAAATGTGTGAAATATCAATGCGTTCTCTTGTCTTCCTATTGGTAACTGACGATATTTGCATAGAAGTTATTGAATTGTTCGCTGTTTTCTGTAAAGGTGGTAATTTTTGTTTCCTTTAAAACTTAGAATAAAAATGTTTTTCATATACTGAAAAAATTCAAAATTAAATTTTACACAAATTTTATTTCCTTATAAGTATATATGTATGTGCATGAAAATGAAGAGAAGGCGGTTAGTGGAATTACTGAATTGGTCGTTATTGTCAGTACAGATAAGTACATTTAATAGGGTAAAAAACTATTTTGCACATCTTAATATCCCGCTATTCGACTTATAATGTGTTTTCCAGATTCATGTTTTATACATTTATATATTTATTTTTTTATATATTTATTTTTTTATATATTTATTTTTTATATATTTATTTATTATATATTTGTTTATATATTTATTTTTTTAATAAATTGTTACAGTATGTTAGGGTCTTCACTTCAAATACTATTTTCAATGAACTTATTCTCAATTCGTCCCAAACGTTTTTATATATGACCAACCCTAATATTCGATATCAGGCATTGACATAAGAATAATGTTGTTTTGGTTTTTTTTCTATTAAAATAAAATTTTTCACAAACTGACAAAAATGAAAAATTAATATGTCAATCATTTCTTTCTATTTGTATTTCAATACACATACATATTTTGTATTTTATATATTTCAAAATATCTATATATGTATATATATTTTATATATTTCAAATCTTCGGATGATGCGCAATTGCAGCCATCTTTCTGAAACAAATTTTAAAGTAGCTACATGCTACTAACATATGTACATGCATATATTCATTCAGAAGTATGATTATTTTTGATGATATTACAACGCATCCACCCTTGACGTACTCTTGGTAAAATTTGTTCTGTGGTTCTTAAGTCCACAAACAATATGCTTTCAATTTTCTAAATACATATGTATGTATAGATAGAAATGCAATGAGGAGTACATTTTCCCTTGGTAGTCCGCGATCCTGTTATATGGAAGATGCGTACTTAAGCCCACGTTACTCAGACATATTTTGAAGTCGGTATCTGTAACTTTTCTTAGAATATACACAAATTACGTGTTCATAATTTCTGAGGCATTAGTACCTTCGATGCTACAACTCCGCATCCACGCCAAATCTTAAAGGTTTATATAACCTATGTTATTACCAGGACATGTCATAACGTTCTGTGAAAGTCTCAGTAAAATCTGTCCAGCGATTTTTGAGTCTACAAACGAAATGTTTTCTGTTTTCAATAGGCAGATTTTGAAAATGCAGCAGAAATTGTATTTTCCGTTGATCGTACCAAGCTCGTTTTTGTATGGATGGTGTGAATTTACACCTACGTTATTCACACACATTTTGAAGACGGTATCAGTAACCGTTCTTAAGATATACGCATATTACATGTTCCGAAACTTTGAGGTAAGTTTACTATTGACGCTATAACTCTGCAACCACGCCGAAATTGTGAAGTTTATCAAGCCTATGTTACTTTCAGGGCATGTCATTACATTCTGTGTAAATCTCATTAACATCTGTTCAGCGTTTTTAGCGTCTATCGGGAACATACACACAAACAAAAAAAAATTCTGTCTTATATATATATATAGATAGATAGAATATCCAAATAGGAACA